>NW_019104040.1:0-177441 GCF_001856785.1 Myzus persicae
AAAAAAAATAGTTAAAAAATAGATTTTATGGTGTAAAATAAAATGTTGGCCCAAGAGTAAAATGTTCTGTCCAATGGTCATAATAATAATTGAAGCATTTGTTGAAGCGTAAGAGCTAAAGGCACATCAAAAATTATCTTTATTTTATAATTTTCTACAATTTATATTTATAACTAGAAATTGAAATTCATTTTTTAGCTTAGTATAACAGATTATTTAGGTAAGTAATACAAAATTGTAATTGTTTATACAATAATAATAATTTTTAAGCTTTGCAATTTTTGTCATTTTAAGCAATTTATGGTATTTTTCAGAAGTTTTTTTTTTATTTGAATGATGAAATACCTAATCCCAATTAATTATTTTTAATTATCTTTAACGTGTCTACTTCAGGATCCTGACCATTATAAATATTATATTGAATATAACGGAACAAAGATATTATCAAACAGAACTTTATTTCATTCTATACACACTAATTATTATAATAATATAACAATTATATTATATATCAATTTACAATCATACAATATTATAATGTTGTATTGCTTATGTACTGGTTGAATACTCGAAACACATTATATAACTGGGTCATATTATTTAAACGAATCATTCCGTCCTAACATACTTCAGCAACTCTAACCAATGCCCCATGTCCCATACTCCCATCTTTCACAAAGGCTTGAATATACATTGACCATGCCCTAAAAACATTTAAACATAATAAACAATTCCATAAAAAAGTTGTATGAAGATGTCTTAATTTAGCCTCCTGATTTTTAATTCGTCCTCTTTTGGTATAATAATTAACCGCCCTTTGTTTAAAAATTCAATAGTCCACAGACATTTTCACTCAATTATTACAAAAATTAAAAAATAATAATCAAAAATTATTGTATGATAAGTATGTTTTTCGTTATTAAAGCCAACATGGCAATTGGAAATTCGTCCCCGATTTTTTTTTCAGTTAAACTAATTGGCATGTAAAGTCGGCTCAAATAAAAAAATCGTCTTTTCATTAGTCTCCCAAAATGATTTCGTTTTATTTTCATTTTCATATTATTAAAAAGTATGAGAATTCGTTATACCTTATAATATAATTTAGAAACTTGAAATCTAACAATTAATTTTTTTTTTAGTTTTGAAATAGAATAAGCTGAATTGAAATGCGTTATTTATTATTTGTATAAGTTGTATACTTGTGATATTAGGTATACTTAAAATTTAAGCTTACATCTGCGCCCATTTTTTTCCGGTACACTTACTTAAACTTTTGGTTTAACATATTACAATAATACGTCTACAATAATTAATATGGTTTACTGATTATCAATAACTAACTAAACTTATTTATGGAAAATATTTCATATATAGTATAAAGTTTTACCAAAATGTTGTATTAAATGAAAAAAATAAATATTGTTGCTTCTTAAAATCTTTACTTATAGATATCGGTAACCATGTTTTTCGTCATATTAGTTTGATCTACTATAAGAAAATAACATCAAGTCATTACCCATCGAATGATCGAAGTATTAATTTGTTTATATTATATAGGCTGCATGATAGGCGATTCTGAAACATTTCTATACAGAATATAATATACGATAATATACCATATACGTTCATCTTATGAATTTCACGAGACCAAAAACCATATTGTATGACCGCCGCACACAAACTACGACGGTAACTTTAACGCTGCGATAGATTAATTTATAACTGAATATTACGTACATTACAATATATATTTAAACATATATTTTGAATCAAACGAACAAAATATAATTTATTATTGAAATTGCCATATTAGTATTCCGAATGACAAATCCGACTAAAAACGTTTCAACGACATCCCAATACCGATTCGTCAGCTAACGCACTGATCCTCTGCGAGATTCGTCGTCGATCGAATTGAATATGTATGACATAATAGTAACGTAATAATGTATTAAAATATTGCATATTATTCTATACACCCGTATTTTTTCTTTAAATAATTTTTACAGGGAAAAAATTCTCTCACGACCTTCAGCATAAACAATATTATATTATATACATTATTTATATACACATATAATATAACGTATATTATTTGAATAAATCACGTTCGTTTTTTTTTTTTTGTTTGTTTTTTTCTTCCTTTCTTACTCTCACGCACACACACAAGACGCAAACACGCACACTGACACACAAGACATAATAATATCTCGTATCTGCGGCGGGCACCCGAAACACTGTGCGCGGAACCGCAATCCATAAAGTCCCAGGGTTATCCATGCGGGTGGGGTCGCCGGTCGGCTCGGGTATATAAGCCGGATCCGTAGAACTCTTCTGCACAACGAATCCGTCTCCTCATCACTGCAGATAATCGAGTTCTACAGCTGACACAGGACAACAAATCGCAAACCACCATGAACACCTTCGTCAAAGTGAGTGCTTTTATACCTACCTACTATACGTTGCAATATAATACCACACTGCAGTCGATCCATATTGCAGACACTCGGGCGCTTGTATAGACGCATATTTCGACGTCTATGAGTGTACCGATCTCTATTATACGTCATATTTTATAAGTTTCCAACGATTATAACGACTACGATAGTAGTTGAGCTAATAGTTAACGCCGCTGCAGTGTACAATATTATATTATATGCGTCGGCCATTCTCGTCATAATTTTTGTTCTACTATTTGTACCATAGGTATTTGTCGTGCTGGCTGTAGCCGTAGCTCTAGCTAAGAGCGAAGAAGCCAAAAAAGAAACCAAAGTCGTCGAGAAACGATCAGACAAATCCGACCTGACTCCAGCGGCCACCGGACGATGTAAGTAGTCATATGAAGTCCTTAAACCTTATGGGGTATATCAAACTACATTTGCTCAAAAGTCCTATTATTTATATACATTTGACATTTGTCGGTTGATGTATCTCGTTTCGTTGAGACCAAGTTTTATTCTAAGTTTTTTATTTATGTTATATTATCCTCTCTCGTTATTAACTTTTAAACATTTTTCAAAAACACAAATTTGATTTTATTTAAATGTCGCATACAATTTGTTGGTATAATAATAAGTGAGGTATCTAAACTTTTTCGTACATTTTTGCATACCTGCATATTTTACTCCCCAAATTTCATGGTTTTATGAATATTATAATGAGAACTGATCATGACACAAACACACAAATTCACGAAGACCACGTGTCGACTAACATGTAAAAAATCTAAATTTTTCAAAATAAAACTATTAAACATTTAGTTTGCACTTTACATTGTACCATTACGTTTAGTTTGATTAGACTTTTAAAAGTTAATTAAAATATAACTTAAAAAGTTTGTTTACGTTAGGTTTCGTAAATTGTCGTCCGGTCGTTATGATTACAGCCATCGTCTCCGGTCCTCCAAGGTTCCGATTTACGTACCATCGTTTATTATTATATTAAGGTGTACCCACACGGACCGACGACAGTTTTATTGCACTCGGCTGCGACGGCCATCGCACGAAATAATACGCTCACACGTCGTCGTGTTTACACGAAATTAAAACGCAAACACTACAGTATTATAACAGCACGCACTGACGATAACTGCGTATCCTTCGCTGAAATATCATTATTATCTAACACGTAAGGAAAACAAGGCAAAAACCCAAACCGGACGTGGTTTTCCTGTGCGTGGAGTCCGCTGTCCGCGCCGCCGTGTCTATAACACGTGTGTGAACGTCCGTGATGACCACGGGACCGTGTCTTTTAAGATTACTTTTGAGACCATCCGTGCGACCTTCGTGGGTTTTGTAATAGGCGCGTGTCTGTATTATTTTTTTTATTCATTATTATTATCGTTTTAACAATGAGAAACCTCGGCGAGTTCAACCCGTGTTACCGGCGACAACTGCACGTATAATAATTTAATATAATGATATCATTATGTTGTCCGCCGCTCATCCGATCGAAATCGTGATATTATTATCCCACCGTACATAGGTACACCTACTCTCCGCAATATATAGGTACTCCGTAAGACGACAATTTGTTTTTGTTTTTTACTTGACGCGTTTGGTTTTTTTCGCATTGTCGTATAGTGTTCTCGGGCGGTTACAACAGCTACCCGACCGGCTACAGCAGCGGATACAACAGCGGTTACAACAGCGGTTACAGCGGCAACAGCTACCCGTACAACAGCTACAGCGGAGGTTACAACAGTTACCCGTCGTACAGCGGCTACCCTTCAACCGGATACACCGGCGGCTACTCTTCTGGCTACGGAAGCGGCTACGGAAGCGGCTACGGAAGCGGCTACAACAGCGGCTACAGCAAGTACCCGAGCAGCGGTTACGGTAACAACCAGTACTACGGTGGATACGACCAGGGCTACAACCAGGGTTACAACAAATACCCGTCCGCTTACTCGTACAGCAACAGCTACAACTACCCAGGATCGTACAGCTCCGGTTATGGTCACAACAACTACGACAACGACCACTACGGTTACAGCGGTTACAGCGGTTACAACAAGGGCTACAGCTCATACCCACAATCCACTGGCTACGGTTACAACAAATGGTAATAACCGTTTCCGATCATTTTTCACACCGACGACGATAACTTGATGGAATTTCGCTCTTTTTTTTTCTTGCGAGTTTTTTTTCATTACGAAAACAAAATTCCAAGTTCATTTCTTTTAATGACATGTAAAAACCTTATTCATGTATTTTTATCGAATATGTATATATATACATAATATAAATAATTTAATTTATTGTCTTCCAATATATATATATATGTAATAAACGAAATATATTTTACAAAGTATACCTGTGAGTTAAATTATATTATATACTTACCTATATACTCTTATTGTTTAAATGATCATTCAAAATACACCCATAATCGTAAGTACATAATATAAATTATTTGTTCATCAACCTGCAATGATCAACAATAATGATCCACAAGGTCACCACTTAAATTTTCTCATTATAGAGGACTCTTAAGCTTAACCTTAAGTTTTGAAGTACCTTACATAATATTGCCCTTTAATAAATGATTAGTTTTTAGTTAAATCATAATATCATAATATCATATTATTATTGCCTATACACTATACAACAACAAAAAATCGAGCATATCGTTTTTCAAAATATTGACCAAGATGCATATTATATATATTTTTCTATACATAAAGCACAAAGCATTTTAAATTAAATTCGATCCATAGAATTAATAATAAAATTTTGAATATTAAAATCTTATAGAAAATAGTGATCAAACTCATCAATCAAATTTATCGAATTTATCACTGAGTATGATAAAAGTCGTGTATGGTTTCGAACCGAAGACTAATTGAAGCCACCTCATATATACCCATTTTATTGCAAAATGCAATTTTTAGGAAGGTACAACATACCTAATAATATATTACTATATATCTTAATATTAATATCTCCTTAATTATCTAATTGGAGCTGAGCACCAAAAAATTATTAAATTGACTATAATATTAACTTTTTGTGTAACCCATTTTTGTATTTGTTGTGACGCATTTCAACGTTAAAAGTAGATGATAAAAAAACGAATGGTGAAAAGAAAAAATTTTTTAGTAACTTATTTGTTGGCTCTTAGACGTGCAATTTATTTTTTTCTATTAAAACCCATATACAATAGGTATAAGATATAATTTAATGACTATCTTAATTATAGTTTATTATGCATCTAACAAAGCATTATAAACTTAAAAAGTTTTAAGTAACGAAGCATTTAGAAAACAATAATGTATACATTTTCATGAAAACCGTCAAAAAATAGATTTATATTCATGGTTTTTTACAAAATTATAGGCAGCTAACAAACAACTACTAAACATACTATTGTGGTTATTTTCACAATAAATCTAAATTAATCTTAAAATTATTCCAGTAAAGTTTTTAAAAATATTATGCCATTGTAATGCCATTGCTTTGTGGATCGTCCACGTAGTTGTAACAAAGTGCCGTATTAGTTTAAGGCTGTGAAACTCTTTTCTGAATCATTCATCTCCAAATAAGCAATACAACTATAATAACTATTAAATATTATTACCTAACTATAGTTATCGGAATAATAATAATTATGTTTTATTATTCATTTATATATCGGACAATAATCAAGTAAACTTAAATAGCGTATAAAATATGTATTTAATGTTCACGAACAGAGTTGAAAAACATTTAATAATATACGATTTTGCGCAAGTTAAAACTAAAAAAAAAATAAACACGAGCATTATAAATATAGACACTAGGCAGAATATGTATGAATTCTCATTGAAGCATAATATTTTACTGTGTAAAGAAGTTCTTAATAAGAACATATTATGTATAATCAACGAAATGGCTGTAAGAATTTTGTTTTAATTCCAAGTCAATATACACAGTAAACACATCTGACCGAGTAAGTCGGTTCGATGGCCTATATAATATCATAATAAAACGTCGCATAACCTATATCATACATTAATTACTAAAGCAAAAGCCCAATATTGTATTACAAATACGTATGTGTATAGAATCGCAATCAAAACGACTACAAACAGACAACAGTTATTATAGTAATATATTATATACAGAGGTACCTACTGCCTACACATATATAGACACTGATTGCAACCGTTTGCTATTATTATGTTAACAATGGCGAATGGCTCTATAGTTTGGGCAATGGCCCTCATTTAATTAATTAACTAATTAATTTACTATATTGATTAACGCGTGGTGGCCTAGTTAAAATACTTTATTGTAGCACAACAATAATAATAAATAATGATACATATATTTCTGAGGTCAAGTAAATCGTTTCTAAACTATAATTTTGAAAACAATGTGCGTGTAGTAGGCACCTACACAATCTACGCCGAAGAGCATTCAATAATATTACCTATGTGATATACGCGTGGTACTATGCTGCGACCTGTTGTTGTTATTAAATACCGAGTGTGACAGCTCGACGGAAAATATTAGTGGGGGGGAGTCGTAGATCGTTTCGATTTTGATTCTGCTCGCGGCATGGGTGAGTGTGTGATTTTTTCAAAACGTCACCGTTCGTGTTACGTGTATTGTATCATGACATAATACTACAATATACGCATATACATACAGGAACCAGCTTCGGTAATCAGTGCCAAAAAAAAAAAAAAACCTCTAAAACGCGTATCGGCGGTCATCGTCTTTATTACAATATTATACTGTTGTCGAGAACGACACTCGAAGCGCAGAGGTCACGCCCGCGACAATAACAATGCACGTTGACACATTACATTATGAGGCCACTATGCATAATATTAAAATATTGAAATATTATAATAATCGTTTCGAACGTCAAGGGGTCTATCGATAAATCACGAATAGGTACTGTCGCTGTCGTATCGGTAAGGTTCATCATCATCGCGACCGCGGAGCCAAAGTACAGAGATCTACAGGGAAACAGTTTTGCGACCGATACGCCATTTTTCAGCTCGACTTCATCGCGTGCACGGGCACAATATAATACATTGTCTGCGGGGACGTTGGGCCGATTTGTAGAGATAATAAATAAAGTACCTACTTATCGACGTTTGCTTTCAGTATAGACTATAGAGAGTACCCAAGAGTACTTTTTTTGTATCGATATGTCGATGTAGGTAAGCTGTTTGAAATCGTCGACACTTTTACTATCACATTGAAAGTAATGTTACTCGTATCGCGTTCGATTACGATTATTTTATATTTCTTCGAGGAAGACGGAAGTGTATCATAAATCACAGAATACCTATTTGGTATACGTCTAGAAAAACTTTTATTCCAAGATGACTTGACTGGATGAATGTTGGTGATAAGTCACAAGAGGCGAGTAAACTATATAAATAATGGCAACTCCAGTGGCCGAGCTACTCGCTTCGAACTACTTTCCTTGGATGTAGACATTGACTTGCCTTTGTATTTGGATCAGAATATCCATTGAAGTATCTACACTCATTATTTCTAAATGTTTCAAATTTTTTTAAAAATATTCTTTTTATACAATTTGATGTAATTTCATAACAACGTATCTGAAAAAAATTTATATTTTTCTATTTTTAATTAAAGTTTTGTTTGTGAATCAACTTAGTCTTAACTTTCATCATTTAATTGCCAAAAATATAAAGCACCAGTGCAAAACTACAACAATATATAGAGGAATTTTAAAATACTATTTTAAAGACAGGTGGAAAAACACTATTTTTTAATATACCTACCTATGTGACCTGTTACCATGACGAACGAAGATTCAGCAAACATAAAAACATACTAAGATCTAACAAAACATCTTTTGTTCTTGAAAATTTTTATACTTTTGAATAATATTAAAAGTTTATTATAATATTTTAAAATATAAAAATTTAGTTTTTGTATTTGTGTCATATTCTTTTACTTTTTTATTGCATATGTTTGATAAATCAAAATCATGCTTTACCATATTTTATTGCATAATATGCCTAAGCCCTAGCGGCCTAGCCCTAATTATAATTATTATTTTTTATCCTATGGGTAGGTACCCACCTATAATGAATAATTGTTGAAATATAAAACTTCAAAAAACGTTTTATATTACAAAATAGTCTTATATTATAGTAATTCAAATACTATAGCGTAGTAGTAACCTATCTATTTAATTTATTCTGTTACTTAATAACGGTCTAAGTTTATAATATTATTATTTAATTCAATTGAAACAAATTTTCTGAACAATTAAAGGGATACGAAATGATAAATTTGGTTGAAAACCAGCTTAAAAAAAAAAATAATATTTAACATACTAAATGATGCTCAATCCTCGTCGAATTATGTACGAACCATGAAAGCTTGTGTGCCATAAAAACTTAAAATAGTATTAAGGTGAAGACGTTTATCACAAAAAACATATATTTTATATGTAAGTAATTTAGCTGTTTTCGTTTCATTTAAACGATTTATGTCTTATCGCAATAAAAAAGAGGTCTGATGAAAAATAATTTGTCACCCACATGTCATTGTCACAGCTGGACGAACAACGTCAACCGCAGTTGACAGCTGCACTGGCACTGGTGGACCATATCCATTGAGCAATAGTGGTTATTGATCCTGAAGAAGTTCTTGATGTAGGGTACATCAAAAACAAAGAATAATTTATGTATGCAGTGCACTTAAATGAATAACAATGACAAGGACAATTAAAATGGTTTTAAATATGAAGCAATGAAACACAGAAAAAATGTTTATTAAGATTTAATATATATTATATTCTTTTGTTGTTGCAGTGTAGATGCTAACCCGTACAGGTAAACTTTGCAATCATTTGTTTCTCTAGTTTTCTCTACACCAATTAATAAATCCTGAGAACGCCACTGATTAAATATTTATTTAAGCTATAAGTCAGAAACTCAGAACTTTGAAGACGATTTTAGCCTTTAGGCATAGGCACCAAAACTACATGAATGTAACCACACATTTTGAAATTATTAAAAGATCGCTGCAAGTCTAAATAACTTTGTAACTATCGCATTGGCGCAAATGGGAGTGGGGCTTAGTCCACTCCCAATTCAAAAGTCAGTACTCAATACTAAGTATGTATCATTTTTAGAAAATATTTTTTTTTTGGGGGGGAGGGGTCATCTCGGAAAAATTGAGCTATTTGCGCTTATTTAACTATGAAGGTACTTAAAATATATTTATGTATTTGCAATTAATTATACAGCATCGAGATAGATAAAAATTAAGCTGGAGCAGAAGACCACGTACCCCCTTATAACAGCCACGCAAGAAAAACTGTAAAACGTATACGAACAAGACTGAATCAGAAGTGATGGATTATGTTATCTCCATTCCCCACCTCTGTGTGGTAAGAACATTTTAACTGGCTGTCGGCCAACCGTTTTTTGGTGTCCGGTGTCTAGACGTCCAGTTTGAGATTCCAGTATAATATTATTTTCTATCTAGATGTACTATATTAATATATCTATGGATACTAAAATACAGATAATACAGTCTATGCATAACATTAAAAAAATGTGACATAATAATTTAGTCATCGTTGATAAATCGTAACATGTCTAATGTCTATGTGATAATAATAATATATTATTCATTATGCCATTACATATCGCATCTATGTCTAGGTACCATATTCACTTGTAGATATAGCATTACGGCCATTAGCTTTTTTGTTTCTTAAATTTTTTATATTTCCGTAGTTAATCAGTACCTGCACTAAAACCAAAAGATACTTAACTACTTAAGAGAGGTATGTAATTTAATTTTAATATTATTATTTTACATTTATATTTATAAACATCTTGAATATTTCAATTTTTGTATAAATATAACGAGGACTGAGATACACTGTATACTGTATCAATGGTCTCAAAATGTTATATTATGGAATCTTGAATAATAATTATTGGTTTCTAAACATAAAAACCATATGTCCAAATCGAGTTTTCTAAAATTCGGTACATATCGAACATTTTTAGAGATTTTGATTTGCATACATATTTTTTCTCTGAATACTTTAACCGTGATATTATATAGTACCTATATAGCAGGGGTGGCTCAATCGATGAACGTCAATTGCTCCAAAAATCACAGGTAAAAAAAATTATGGAATTCAAAAAGGTTATACTCGTATACGTAAATTGCGCCTGATAATATTGAAGTAGGTACACTAAAAAATGTTATAATTAGTTAAGTCAGTAAGTTTTCCATTACAAAAAATGAAACAACTTAATAATATTTATGTAATATCGTTATTGCTATATGTAAAAAGCCGTTTGGCGTTCATACAAATAAATAAATAAATTAAATAAATAAATATTAACCATGATAGGTATTCATCTCAAGGTATATTTTAGATTTTAGATTAACATTTTTCAAAACTTTTTCTCATTCGTTTATTTAAACTAAGACAATTTAGAACTTTCACACTTGAACAACACGTTGTATTACACAAATTTCACCATTAACACATTTTCTATACTTAACTAAAATAAAATACGTATCAAAAAATATTGTAGTGAATTAAAGTGAATATTATTCTGGCGCAATTGATGTATAACTTAGGCTATTTAATTTGTGATAAATCCACAGTAAATATGTATACAATGTATATGTTACGGGCAAAGTGGAAAATTCGGGCAATGTATACAATGCCCGGGCATTGTACACAGTGACCGGGCATTGTATACAATGTCCGAGGTATATTGGGCAATGTAAATTGTGAAGTACTTATACAAATAATCTGCATAATATATTTTGTTAGATGATAATGAT
The DNA here is from genome assembly GCF_001856785.1 of Myzus persicae. NCBI lineage: Eukaryota > Metazoa > Arthropoda > Insecta > Hemiptera > Aphididae > Myzus > Myzus persicae. The sequence goes on from NW_019104040.1 coordinate 11,298, forward strand.
AAACTAATATGAATTTATAATCGACATCTGATTGTGCTTGCATGTCGATCAAGTCAATTTGACAGCGAGAATTCATTTCAGAAGATATGATTGGTTTTACAACCAACCCTTTTTTAGCTGTACTTCCCTTCTTTTTACACGATTCGCAATTATTTAAGTATAACATTATTACATCTCTAGTTATATTTTTGTACTTTTTATTAATCTCGTGTTCCATTCTATTTCTACCTCCATGTCCAATTGACAAATGAACTTCATGTATAATATCATATAACTGAACATTATGCACATAATATTTTATTGCATTACCTTTAAATACATTTAAAATTTAATTAATTAAAAAAAATTTCTAATACTCTTATATAAATAATCATATAAACGAGTATAATAATTATTAGTATATAATATCATTGATTAGGTAAAATAATATTATGCAGATTATTTGTATAAATACTTCACAATTTACATTGCCCAATATACCTCGGACATTGTATACAATGCCCGGTCACTGTGTACAATGCCCGGGCATTGTATACATTGCCCGAATTTTCCACTTTGCCCGTAACATATATATTTCAATTAGATAGTCTACATTTTAGATAGCTATAATTTCTAGACTAGAAAAATCGGTGAAATTACAGTCAATGCCGGGCCATGCATGGCTCTCATTAAAAATTTTTTTTCTTATATAATAATAGGAATATTCTTCATTTGTTCCTTTTCCTGCTTTTCATATTATTTTTCATTACCTACATTGCGCTGCTCCCGACTCTCTTATCGTTGGGCCATCCCTGGTATCTATATGGCTACATATTATAACTATACTACTATAGGCAAGCCTGGGCAATAAACAAGTTAAAAAGTTAATTTTAGTGTATAGGTACCTATTATGCAGTTATACTATAAATGACACATTTCTTTTCTTTTCCTTGTAAAAGCTATCAAGTTAGTACAATGGACGGTGATAAATTATCCAATGAAGCTCAGGAACTTGAAAAAAGATTTCTTCAATACAAACAAGTACTCATACATTTAATAAAGTTAAAGTGTAATAGTAAGTGCTCCGTACTCGACACTATAGTCATTAGTATAATGTATAATATAATATACAATATGTAGTATATTATGTCATTGTGACAATGTGAATACCTACTGACTAGTGACTTGTGAGGCAAGAGCCAGAATTTGGCTATTTCGACGTGTGCGGCACATTCCGATGGCGAGGGCTTCATTCCGACCAATTGCCAAGACAGATTACACTTTTTCCAGTTCCCGCACGAGCCAAGCATACTGCATAGATACACGTCCACCCCTAATATTCGAAGGGGTCGATGCAAAAACCAGACCACTGCATTTTTAAAAACTTTTCGAAAAACAAAAAAAACCTCCGAGGCATTTGGTTTTTCAACGAAAAACAACCCAGACAGATCCAGTTGCATTATATTTCCTACACGAGTGGTCGGATTTGTCTAGTTCTGGCACTATACTCGGCAAATTTTTTTTTTTAAAAACGGCCAAAAACACATTTTTGACAAAAATGCAGTTTTCTCGTTTTTGTTCGGACCCTTTCATTATTTTTCACGCCACGTCTGGCGTCTGCCTCTTACCATTATTATCGCTACAACAGTAAATAATGTTTTGTCTGGACTGGACCTCGACATAGGTGGTCAGACACTGGCCAGTAACGATACCTAATCCACATTTAATTAATTACTGTTCTTGTCATTCTCGGTCAAATGTCAATGACGCCGATCCCTATATTTGCATGCACCTATTGCAATTTGCGAAAGCCATGGAAGTTTTGGATTGGTGGTGATTTTTAGTGATTCAATTGAAAATTAAATTATTGAAATCAAGAAGGTCTGAGTGAACAGTGACGCAAAACTCCGTGATCATGAATGAGAATTTTCATCTTCCCATAAAAAAAAAAATATTGGTACCTAATAGGTATGCGTGTATATGGGTGGATCATAGTAACTAGTAGAGGTTATTTACTTATATAGAATGACTATATGAGAAACTATATGTATGATAAGTTGATGACTAATAATAATTAATGATGGTGGGTGATACCTACCTACCGTCTGATAAATGACTGTCTCACGAAAAAAAAATTATTTGAGTTACTACATCTAAGGTGAACATGTTAGAAAAATTGGTGTAAGTAATCATATAGAATTTTGAATAATTACTATTAAGAAAAATTTGACTATGGCAGTTCCGCATTACTGTTCCAAATGGAGTAGGTAACCGTAACCCGCCGACTAACTACAGCTTTTCATGTAATAAAAAAGAAGTAAAAAATATGTATTAATCCGTTATGGATTTTCCAACACTTTAACCGGCATCAACAACTGCACTTTCAGTACAGGAGTGACAAAAAATTAGCTTCAGTATTCTATATTTAACATAATTATTTCGATGATGACAGCTTTTTATTTAAAATAACTAAAAAGTGGTACCTACATAAATATTATTAAATAATCTTTACTAAAAAACTTTTGATTTTCTAGTTTTGGGATAATTTAATGCAGCAATCAAATTTACTGGATAAAGAAAAGTTGTCGCTGTGTGATCAATTATGTAAATTGAATTTCAAAATTAACGATTTACAAATAAACAAAACCCAACTTGATGAACTAAAGCTTAAATTAGAAATGGATGTGGACGAATTATCTGAAAAAAGTAGTTAGTACCTACAGCATTTAAATTTATATTATTGTTGAACATATAGGTACAACGCCAATACATACATCATTAACATAGTTTTGTGATTTATGAAAGATATTGGTAATTTTAAATTTTAGAAATCATAAATTGTATTTAATCTTGTATTACACATATTATTTCAGAACAGTATGAATTTTTGAAAACTCATCTTGAAGTTCTAAATCAAGTAAACAAAAATACATTTTTGTTAAAAATTATTTTATTCTTAGCAATAAATTCAAACATTCAGCAAAATAATAAATTCAAAAATTAAAAGCTAAATAACTATGGAATACAAATTGTCATTGTTTTTATTTTTATAGTTTCAGTCTAATATATAAATACAATTTTATTGTAATTTGAGTTTTAATTGATCTAGCTGTAATAAATACATTGATTGAATTTAGTTTTGTTGGAAATTATTGCTAAGATACACATAACATTATCTGTACAATATATTTTATGGTTAGGTTAGCATTATTTATTTGTCAAATTGATAATTCTTAAAAAATAATGTTTAGCGCAAAGATCATTTGGAAAAATATTCATTAACAAAAGGATTGGAATTTGAAGGTAACATTAATATTTTATGTAATATTGTCAATTAAAAATATATAAATAATATTCAAATATTTGATGTTAAAGAAAATATGTTAGAACATAAAATAGATAATGTTTGGAAATATTTCAATAATAAGAATTCTAAATTGGATGATGAAATTAAAGATTTAGAGTTGAAATTGGCTAATCGCCAGGAGATGGTGTCTAAAATGGTGAGAAAATAGAGTAACCATGTCACAACCAAGTATTAAGTAACAATAATAAAAAAATGTATTTTATTCCTAAATTATAGTTTAAGAAAGAATGTAACCACTACAAGAGATCTATAGAGAAGCTTATTAATGAAAACAGTGTATTAAATAAAAAGTTAAGCTTGATTAGTAAGATCAGAGAAGACTCAAATGAATAACCTATATGATAACTTTAGTATATTGTTTAAATAAGTATTAAGTAATAATAATTCTTCTTTATAAATATTATGCAATATTTAATGCAATATTTAATGCAATTGTATAATAATAAGGATTTAAGATATAACTAAACGTTGTAATTAATTGTGTTTATTTTTCACTTATCATATTATGTTATACATTATAAACTAAAATCAAATTTATAAAACATTTTCAATTGATTGTAGTTTAATACAAAATTTTTTTAATATGAAATTTGCTATCAACAAATACTGTTTCTTGTAAAATCGTTCTGTTGATTTATGTTGACACTAAATGCTTATTATTTATTATTTCAATAGATACATCTTTCTTATTATGTGCTGTTTCAATTATACAACATGTGAAATGTGAAAAATGAAAATAATAAGTTTACTGTGAAGAATTTTTATTGTTTATTTTTTTCGTATTCTGTACCACAAAATTAGTTTTAAAAATTTTTTTTTTGTTTATTTATTAAAAAGTTGAGCATTTCATTTTTATTACAATGATTTATTATTATTATTTTTGAATTTAATTACCATCTGTTGTCTACACGAACTACCATAGATAGTTCACAGAGTTTGTTGCACATTAGGTTGGCACTGTAGCTCTCTATTTCTTAAGATTGGAATAATACTTCTAATAAGTTCTAAAAATATTTTATTACAATAACCTATTTACCAGGACAAACTTGAGGACTGAGATAATCATGAATCATCAAGTTATTAAATATTCATTTTTTAATCATTTTATAATATAAAAATATAATATGAAATATTGATATTACAAATTTAACAGTATCACAATAATTATGCCGAATTACATAAGCAATTACTTAATATTTAATGAATCAATGGTGACTGAGCTAATGGTCACTTTAACATAATTTTCAAGTGATTGTCATGTCTGGTTCATTACGTTTTGACAAATCAAATTAAATATTTTTTAAATAATCTGGCATTAAATGTATAAAAATATAATAAATGGAGCACATTAAATTATAAAAACTTTTAAATATTAGTTTCATATGACATTTTTCTCAATGACTAAATTAGTAAAATTTAATTTAATTCATACTTTAATACATTAATAATCAAAATACAAAAATAATTATGTGATAAATTAAGAGAATAATATTTTAATAATATTCACAAGTAATAAAAATTGATTATAAGGTTGTGGATGTAACAGCACTCACTCCATGTACAAGAACTGTAGGTGGTAGGTTATTGGTCAAATCAGTAAGTGAGTTCAAATAACTTACATTTTGTAAATCTGATCCCCGTAATTCTTTGGGAATTGGCAAATAAACAAAACTTATAGCAGTCTCAGCGGACTGATTTCTTATTAGTGTATTCACCCTGCAAGAAAACATAATATTTAGGCATGTCAATTATAATGTTGTAGACAAATAAAAACAAAAGTAATTATCACCTGGAAATATATGTATTTTTATCACTGTCTAAAGTTGCCAGATCAATTTGCGACCACTCTGTAACCTGAAAAATCATATATTTTTAGTTGAACCAGTAATATATTGAATTTAACAGTATGCACTTACTTCATGAATTGTAGCTTTAATGCGTAGTGTAGACAACAGCTGTTTTAGCTGCACTTTTTGGCTCTGAATATCAATAGTGTTGAGCAAGTGAACTCTTAATATGTGTTTTTTATACACAGCAATCATTTTAATAATACATGATAACTGTAGCATAAACAAGCTGCTAGTGTCATACGCATCATTCATTGATGGACCAAAGAAGTTGACAGGCCAAACATCAATATACTTGTACTTAACATTTCTAAATGAATAAACTCATTGTAAAGAAAAAATTTAATTATAAAATTAAACATTTAACTAATAATCATACTTGACAATATCAGTCTTGTTATATAAATCAAAATGTCGACAAATACATATATTTTTGTGCATTTGAAATATATCACAGATCATTGATACAAATTCTGATGTAGATAAATGTTTTTCTTCATTGGGTAATCTCAAAGGGAATTTTTCTTCATTAGTTGTTATTCCTTGGAATAAAGAAGTTTTATAAACCGAATCTAATCTAAAACATACATACAGGTTGCACAATTTTGTAAAATTTGAAAAATTGTAATTAACTAACCTTGTAAAATAATCAAGTGGTACTTTATTGTCATAGAATCCCATCACAACAGTATTTGGCTTCATAGCTCCCATACCAGATAACCTTATAAGATGGTGTAGTCCTTCTCGTACACTATTGGCCACAGTCAGTTCAACAAATGCTTTTACCTAAATTAATTTTATTAAACCGTAATGTGACAAAAACAGTATAATATAGCTATTTATAATGTACTTTACTTTTACGTGATCAACAAGAGTCAGCCAGGAAGAAATAGTCTTATCTGTATAATCTAAATTTGTTTCTGCCTTGTCAACTTTAACGTGTCCCAACACGAATAAACCACTTTTTTTCAGATCATTAATAAATGTTATAGTTGGACAAGATGACCGGGGATTTGCAACCATTAGCAGCATTTGAGGTCTCCAGAATTTTATATGATTTTTCCTGGGATCTAACAAAAGCAGATACTTGCGAACCTATGATGATATATTAATATATTATATTAGTATATTATAGTATATTATAAACAGTTTAGTCAATTTTTTGCTAAGAGGACATTACACCCCCAAGTGTGTTTTTTTGTCTTGCAAATGTACAACATAGCAATTTTTATGTTGACATTTAACAGAAATCATTTTTTCTGTTATTTTTATAATTATAGAGATACGCATGAGCCATAATATAATTTAAGGGTAAGATTATTTATTATATTTAGTATATTATATTATTAGAAGCTAATGAGCTTCTTAATAAAAAATATCAATTAATGATTAGTGATGTTTTAGATAATAATCTTACCTTTACATTCAAAAACAGGTCATTTTACTCTAATTATAGAATTTACAGATTAAAATTTTATATTGTGAGAGAAAATTTGGACATGTTGTATGTTTGTGAGACGTAGACCACACATGTGGGTATGACATCCTCTAACAGCTAAGCAAAGGGAATAACCATACCTGGTGGAATATTAGAGCTTGAGATATTGATCCCCATTCAGAAGCTTCACATGGAGAAAAGAAGTGCAATAAAAGTATGAGTAACAAACACAATCCAAAACTCGTTGAGGCATAAAATGGATTTATTACAAACATCATAATAACACTCCCCATAAGCCCAAAGGAACAGGTCCACGCAGAAAAATACTTGAAAGATGGCCTAATAATCAAATCAAGATTAATTGGCAAGTATACAAATTATATATCATTATACGCATTAATTTAAGTATATGATAGAAATTGAATAACAAAAATAAATAATAATAAATACCTAAAATTAGGGGCTGATGTGAGATCCAAACCAAGGCAAGTCAAATTTAGTGCTACATAAGCCAATAAAAATAGAATAGAATTCAGCTGAGCAATTAAGTTAAGTGATCCAATAAACAAAATCATCTGTACCAATAACCATGAAAATAAAACTGCGGCTATAGGATTTGAACGCCAAACTCCATAATTAACAAATTGCAACAATCTACCTGAAAATGGTTTATTTTGAACACTTAAGTACAACATTTAATACTCCCATTCAACACATGCATAGATTCATAACCACTATTATATAAAATCATAAAATTTAGAACTCTACTTTTAAGAAGAACAAATAGCATTGGCACTATTGTTGTTTATTTGTTTTTGTTTTATCATAACAATATCACAATTAATATTAAATTGTCAAGTTGTACTGTGTATAAAAAAGTACTTCTTTATTTGGTCCTATTTCTTACTTTATTTCTATACTCTATAGGTAGTGCCTAAACAAATATTTTTGTTAAACATTTAAATTTTAAGTTTTATTTTATAATTAACCATTTTAGGCATGATAAGAACATGATGAAAAATATTTATTCATTAATTTTCTATTAAAATGACTTAATAAACATGTGTATAAAATATTTACATTAACTTTAATGATCGGTTTATAACTTGGATAAACATATAACAAGTCTTACCATAAATGCAATCTTTTGCTAATGCTTCAAGCACCCGGCTAGAACCAATCAAACAACTAAGACTTGCTGAAAATGTGGCAGTCAGTATACCAATAGAAGTAAATGGAGGCCAAATATTAATGGGCATCAGGAAAACATAGTTTTCTTGAAGTAGCTCTCGTGAACATGTAGCAGCAACAAGAATAGACAAACCAATGTATGATATGAATGTAAACAGTACACCACCTAATGTTCCTCGAGGTATGCTATAAGATGGATTTTTCAAATTTCCTAAAAAAATAAACATATTTAAGACATTTTGTACATACATTTATTTGACAAGCAAAAATATTTTCTTTTTACCAGACATATTGGCTCCAGCCAAAATTCCAGTCACACCGCAGAAAAGTACACCAAACACTGTTGAAAAGGTTACAGCAATATTGTTTGATGTATAATCATTACCAAATTTAGGGCCTAAGTTTTCAGAAAAAGTAGCTAAACTAAAACCAGTATAATTTAATAAAACTGTGGCGTTGGTTTGATTTACAAAAGTATTAGCTGCAGGCACCTCAATCTAAAAACAAAAGAAATTCAATTTTTTTTTGTGTGCTTTTTGTTGGTCTATTACTTACTTGTAGTGGAGATTTCAAAAAAAAACTTATGACTGATGAGAGTAAGCATATCACAACTATTGCAAATATAATCACAGTAGTTTTTGCAAATAATGTTGCACCGATTAAACAGATAAGTAAATTCAGGAAATTTAATGATGATGTATAAGTAAACCTCCACCAGTGTCCATCATTTAAAATATAACTATCTTTTGGCATTAAGTAACCTAAAAACAAGTAATAAATTGTAATAAAAGTTTTCTACAGTGATTGGTAGTATTTAGTATATAGATTGTATATTAAATACTTATACAACCTATATATTATAATATATTAAAATCTGATAAAATAATCAAAATATGAGTTTATTTGTTATCCAGTCCATAAAACATGAAAAATTTAGAAGTTAACATATTTATTTAAAAACTTAACATACCAGATTCTCCAAAATTATCAATTAGTCCTTCTACACATCCTGTAAGGCAGAGAGCACTGCTTACAATATTTGCCAAAAAAAACAATGTTCCTATTGATCCTCCAAGTTCTGGACCTAATGTTCTACTTATCATAACTGTTTAGGCTGTTATAAGGAAATAATATTCATAATTGTGAGAAAATAAAGTATCAAGCAAAACAGTTTTATAATGTAAAATAAATAATGATAAAACCATAAAAATTAAAACCAAAGGATACAATAAGCACCACCTCCTTCAACAGCACCATTGGTTGATATAGCACAGACAGACATGACAGTGAAAACAATAATAGTGTAAGCAATGGCAAATTGAAATAATGTTTCAATGAGGCCAGCATTTCCAACAACAAATCCTAAACGAACACAAACAAGCAAACAAATTACAACAGCTGTTAATATTCCAGTGTTTTATTAAAAAATGTATAAATTAATTAATATGTATGAATGTTTAAATAGCATACCCACTCTCAGAAACAACATTGCACTGAACATGGACAAACAGACGGGTGCAAACACACCAGCAAACGGGCCCAGTGTACGGCCACTGGTCGCTTCCCCAATATTGCCAAACTCAACGTAGCCATCCTTGGATGTTTCCTCTGAGCCAGCACTTGAGTTTCCTAACATGCGTGTGAAATAATCGAACATTTGACGGCGGCGATTCACTAACGGTATTTTCTCACCGATATTACCAGCAAACGCCACGCCAATCGACGGAGGACTTTCAGAATTCATTGGACAATGATCTTGATTTTTTTTCTTGACTCACAATCACTCTACCAAATCATTGTAATTCAAATGGTGTTCAGCACCTATGGAATCAGGCAAAAAACAACAAAAAGTTAATTGTAAAAATGTAGTCATTAAAAAAATTACGTATTTTCATAATAAATAAATGGGTTACAAGTCTATCGAAATATTACCAAATATTCACCACGACAAATGATAATTACGTAAGCGTGGATGTACGTCGGTCAAACTACAAGCAGCATTAAACGTGATATGCCGTATGCAGCGACTGCACTGAACTTTATAAGTTATAATTTCATAAATATTTTAGGTGAAAAGTTACAAGTACTGAAAAAGTGAATAATAGACAGAACAATAATTTACGATCAACGACTACAACTGCAGCTGATAAGTCTGTTCTGTGATAAGGCGATAACGATTACCGTGATAAGGATTATTATATTTAAATGTAATGACAGTAATTTATAACAAAAAAAGAACCGTAAGCACCAATAGTTTTGTCATAGTCATATATATTATATATATGTCTATGGGTTTTGTCAGTTATCTATATCGTGTTATCACATAACAATGTGAACATTGCCGTTTAGGCAAATGGCGGACTAACTTCAAAATTCTGTACAGTGCTTGGGGATAGTCGTGGGCACGGCTTTAGATAGAAAGTCTAAAGCCGTGGTCGTGGGCTATCTAGTTGTTAAATATATATGTCTATGCATGTACCTTATAGCATAAACCTTATTGTTCTGTGCTTATAGATAACGGTCTTCTATTTTCTAAAACCGTGCAGTTTCGATTGACGTTCTTCCTTCCACAGGATTTATTATACAAAGTATTTGAAACCAAAATATTATGTTCAATGTTTATTCTTACATAATTTATAGCCTTGGAGTAAAAATAATCAGAAAATAAATGCATAGAAAAATATTTGAACTGCAGTTTTAGTTTATGTATACTGTATAGACCTTATAACTTATATATACTTCAAGGTACAACTGTATAAGCCATAGATTTAAAGTATTCAAATTTATGGTTTTATGGCTAGGTAATTTCTAGCTGGCTTTTTCACACAATGCTATTCTACCTCTTCCCCCACCTAAAATATAAAAAACTGGTTAGTTGAAGTCGCTCTGCTGAACAGTAGGTAGGTTACAAGTGGGTCACTGTGATGGATTTGAATTCAATAATATAAAATCCATTGTACACAAAAAACTATTCCTAGCGAAGGCGGTCAGCTTATTATATTATTTAGGATATTTGATGATATTATTGTGATTAATGACATTTATTTTACTATTGACATTAGTGCTATACAGTAACGGTAGGTTAAGTTGATTATTGTCGAAAAAATTGCATTTATTGCAACAGTTTTGAGTACCCACGAAAAATATTTTTTATTACAACAAAATAACTAGAATCATTATTCTTGGTTTTAATATGTAATTTCGTCTAAGTTTGAACTTAGAGTAACTTGAAAAACTCTGTTTATATGTTTTTTGGAATATTTGGTTGCAGAATTACCTATTTATGCGTAACCTTGTTTTTAATTTTCAATTCTTTGTTATAAAAGTTGAACATTTTATAAATATTTAACTACAAAATAATTTGTAAAATTTGTCGAAATTTGAAAATGCTTATAACACAAAATCGTGCTTTTTTCAACTGTTATTGTAACAATATATTATTAGGCGCTTTGTATTAAATTTTTCACTCCTTTTGACCCAACAATAAAATTGTATTAACATTTATGGAAAAAAAACAAATTGGAAATTGAAAAGGTCCGAAAACTTCTCAAAACAAGTCAAAATATTTTGAAATTGTATGGTGTATAGAAAATACTAATCTAAACATTCAGTGAAAAATAGATAATCTACCGTAATTTTTTAACGGTTTCACCAAAAACCAAAATCGAATTTGTTTAGATTCTTAGGTTCCTAACTTAAGAATCAATTTTGAGAAAAAATTCTCGTTTTTCATTCATTTTTTTTTGTCGTGGCGCTTTAGAAAACTACTGAGACTTTTAAGTTATGACCTTTCGAATCCACCGACAACATTTACTTGGCCAATGGAAAAGATACTGAAGTTGAAAATTAAAGCATTATTTCAACAACATGTAGTGTACAAAGATAAAAAAAACTCTAAAATCAATACATTCATGGCTCCGTTCAGAATCTAAAAATATATAGGTAAATTATTTATGTACATATTATTTATCTATGTGCTTATTATTTTTCAGTAGTACTATTATTTAGTTATTCTGTGACAATACTGACTATTTAGTCCATCTCTATTGTCTAATATGCTAACATGAAAAAGGGAAAAATAATTATTGATTTGATTATAATATAAAATATTTTGATAACCTTAAGCTACACAATAATAATTATTATTCAAACTGTAAATTCAAATCATTAGAAGATTCTATAACGACAGAGCGTTAGTGTAACGTAACTATCTAAGGCACCCATAGGTACCTAACGTAACCTTCAGAGTTCAGATGGAAACGGGTAGGCAATATTTTGGCAATACCACCATAGACCTTTATTAACTAGTTAGTAGGTCTATGAATATTATGGGCGTTTTTTTAACGGCGATAACCTTTTGTTTTAATTACTTTTCCGATTAGCTGCTCCCGATAACCGTATACGCGCGTTTTGGCTCCGACATAATATTTAATGAATAATATTCCAATGATAGGTACTCCAACAAATAATTTCGCCAACCGAGAACTGCGGTGTAAATTTATTTTGATTTATGCGAAAAAATAAAAGTCGTATATAGGTACATAACGTTTTACGCACTTCAACCACTTGTACCCATGGCTAAATATATTATATGGGTAGTATATTATAGTTATTTAGCCATGTTAGCAGTTTAGCACCTATGTAGGTACTATAATATAAACAACAATATACTGAAAGTTCGGGACTAAATTCCTAAATGCCGGTGTCGGTGTGTTTTCCAATAATTACCTATTATATTTTAGCTCGATAAGACCGTGCAATATTTATCTGCAGACATCACTGACCATTGTCGCCGTTCTATTTGAGTACAACCATTCCAATTACGGTGCGTCCGCGGCAAACGAAATATTATTATTACCTATTTTTTTTATATATAATATTATTAAATATTTTGTTTCGTATTTGTTGAACAATGAACATACATTTCTCTACCTATAGGTACTAGATAATATAATAATCAAATACATCTGGTTCATTTGAAATTTGCCGCCCTAGGCGTCTGCCCATTTTACTACCTCATNGAGAATGTGATATTGTTACACTCTATTCCATTTAAGAATAATATGAGTGGTGAATGAGTAATGGTCTCAATTCATACATGTATTATGATCAAGGCCGTAACTGGTGGGGGATCCAGGGGTCCGGCCCCCCCCCCCCCCGAAATTTTTAAAAGTAGAAACATTTTAGCGGTGAATTTTGTTTAACTATACTAAAACTATACCTAGAAAAAAATATGTTAGACCCCCCCGAAATTTTTTTCCAGTTACGGCCTTGGGGACATGACCCCATCCATAGTTTATGATCTAAGATCCTAAGCCCTATAAGGTGTCAACAGACAATAATCAAACACTTTGAAAAAATATTTGAATTCAAAGTGTCTTAGTTAAATAGATACCTAAGTCATAACTCATAAGGTTGTTAAGTACGAAGTACCTACCTATCTAAACTTTTGATTAGTTAAAGCTATGTTGACAGTGACGTAATTAGGAATTGGTTTTGTCGATTCTGATCGTTCTGGGGTGAGATATGTTTATGGGTATAAGATAGACATGAAAAATTGAAAACTCTATTACATTAGGTACCTAACGCACGAAATAACGCAATAGGTAATTAGTATTTCAGCAAGTTTGACGATAAGGGAAATTTGCTCAAACTGATATTCTAGATTTCTAGCTATTGTATTAAACAAATATACAATGAATTAATATAAAATAATTAAACTAGGTGCTGTAATGGTACTCGCATTATTACACCACAAAACTTCACAACTTATAACATCAATAACTATGATAATAATAACATTTAAGAGGACGTCGCATCCGCAAGGGATGTCTCCGTCTTACACGTACGACATGGCAAAATGTCGTTCACCAGTCTCAAATATTCTCAATAATGAGCTGTTAGTTTTGATATTAGAGCGAATTGACTGACTCATCATACAATTCAAAGGTTAGATTATCATCTAGGGCCCCGAGTAGGCTTTTATTCATATTACCATTTCTAAGGAAGTCTAGATCATTTTAAAATGTATAATTCCAAATGGAACATAATTTACATAAAAATAATAGTATCAATAAAAGCCTTCTTGGGGCCTCAGATAATAATTTTACCTCAAAATTGTATGGTGGGTGAATTCACTCAATATCAAAATTAACAGCACACTAATACACTATTGAAACTAGTAAATGGAAATATGCTATCTCGTGCGTGTGTAAGACGGATACAACAAACGTGAGGCCAGTTCATCTTAATACATCACTCTGTGCCATACCACATCAATCAAAAACCAAAATTATGTACTAGTGGACAGTGGACCTATAACACTTAACATTGTCATATATATCTATTGTAATATGATGAAATGTGAATATAACATTTTGTATCAATCTACCTTTACAATGATATTGAAGTACATAAAATAGTGGGTATTAAATATAAATGTTATGAATTTCAATACTAAATCTAAAAAATAACTTTTACCAAATTTTACTCACTACCCCGAGATTGAAAATATTCTAATAATAGTAAATATTAATAATATATAGGCTTTAAAAAACAATGTAAGTCAAGGAAGTTTGATATTTCAAGCCCTATCGATGATATTGTGTTAAAGGTTTTCAACCATAACATCCAAGTTAATAACTAAATTATTACAATGTAAATTGTAATGTTCTATAACTGGCTACTGCTAGTCACTATTTTTGCTTCATTACAAGGCCTATAATTTTAAATTGCACTGGGCCTATTGCTTATGAATTAGGTAAAATCCATAGGCTTATTAATTAATTCATTGGTTATTAGGTCTATGACCTTATGGGTAAATTAGACTGTACAGTTCCCCCTTTTTTTTTGTTGTTTTTTACCATATGAATTTCAATATTTTTTAATATATCGATTCATTATTTTTTTGCACAAAATTTAATGCAGCACAATTCATAATGACCTAATCCCATAAATAGTCATTATTTCATTAAATTAATCTCTTTCAAAGTATGTTGCAGCATTTAAAAATAGATAACAATAACATAAGTCATAATTTATAATGTTTTAAAATACAAATAAGTTTAAATATAACATAAAAATAAATATCAGAATCTCTAAACAATCTAAACACAAAGTGTCAAATACATAATAATAAATATTTAAAAAAATATCACAAAGTAGTTTTAACTAAATTATAAAATAATTTCTTCATTAGCACATCATTTTGGTAAATAAAAATAAAAACTGGACAGCCAAATTACAACAAATGGGAATCAAATTTATCATAACCATTAATGATTATTTTAAATAATATGTAAACAATTTCATATCACATACATATTAATAATTGAACACAAAATTCAGATAATAAATTATTATACACCAAAATCAACAACTATCAAAAGTCTCAGTATACAATATAATATAATCACAGCTACACTCCAATACCATTTTTTAATTAGTACTTTTTTTTACTCCAAACAAACTTAAGTAGATTATGTTTAAATAATAAAAATTAATAGACATATATTTATCTATACCAATATTAACAATATTAAGCCTTTTCATGAACATTTTAGTAAAATTTATTTTGAAGTTTGGGTGTGGTATGTTATGTAGCTGTCAATAAATAACAGAATTAAATTTAACATAAATATTGATAGAACCACTGATTTGGAAATGAATTAAGTACTTAACCAAATAAAAATAAAAAATCAGTTTTTACAGATAGTAATAAATTAACTATAAACCGAGTTTTTTTTTATACATAATATATAACTTATAAATACTTAAAAAGTTAAGATTTCATTAATTAAATTATGCTATAGAGAATTCAGTTTCAATTTGTTACAAATTACAATGAACCACAGCACAGTCCAAATACCGTGACAATCAGTTTAAACTTTTCCATCGCTAGTAAGTAAAGCGTAATGTCATGTTTTTTTCTTACTACAGTTTAAAGGGTTATAAACACGTTCACAGAGAGCTCTCAGTATATTGCCAGGCACTTTTTGGTGTTGACATATTAATTCTTCAATTGCACTTGCCACCTAAAACAAAAATAAAATAAAAAATAAAACTATAATACTAATCATACAATCAGACAATTAAAAGTACGAGATTAAGATGTAACCATACACTTTTCAAGCCATCTAGGATTATTTGATGCACATTACCTTTTTTTGTAAGTCTTCGGCGGATAGATCTGGATCATATGGAATTGGTTTACCAATATGAGTTCTTAGTTTGACGGGAAACCCTCCATATATTGGTACTATTGGCAATCTGGTCCATAAATATATTCGCAACCAGAATCGACGACCAATACCAATACAACGAAATGCTTCACGAATATTTTGTGTAAATACTGGTATTATAGGCTGAAGCATAATCAGTAATTACACATTTAAAATTTATTAAGAGGTATACTAATAAATAATAAAAATTGCACAAAAACTTACTACTTTAGCATCTATAGCTACTTTAGCAAAACCAAATCGCTTTTTCCACATAAGTCTATAATACCTGTCACCAAATTGAGCTTCATAAACACCACCAGGCGAAATCGCTAAAAGATTGTTTTCTTTTAGTATGTCTGAACAAGTCTGTACAGTACCAGGTATTACTTTTAATGGTTCAGATATTATTGACCATCCTAAACATACATTGATAAAATAAAACAAAAGTTTATGTGGTTATAAATTATAATAATTGATAAATCCCAATAGAGGTACTGGAAATCATTCAATCTGTTATAACAAAAATAAAAAATTATAATTACCAGGTAATTTAAATAGAAAATGGTCGGCTACAGTATGAACTAATTTTGCTTTTAGCAAATATATTCTAGAAATCATGTAATACAAATCAATAGGAATAGCACCATGATAATACACTAACAAAGCTGGACTGTCAATAGGTACATTTTCAAGGCCATTTACTTCATATCCTAGAAAAATAATTTACACATTTTATTAATAATGAAAATTTTTTTTAGTTTAAAATTAATTACCATGCCAAATCCAACCATGAGCATCCCATAATGCAGCTACAGTTTTTAATGCACCATCCCAAAAATTATTTTCATATGCATTTATAAGTCTTTCCCTATAATAATTCAATAAGTTATGGTTAAACAATTATCATTAATTGAGAATACATAAGTTTGATGATTTAAAAAGTGACGTTTTCAAGTCATTTCTAGTAACCTTCAAAGGACTAATTTTGTTTTAATATTTATTGTTGTTAATAAAATCTGTCAATAAAAATGAGTTAAATTCAAAAAGTTAAATCAGTTAGGTTTATTTTGTTTATAATTTGAAATATAAAATATTATAATGTAAACAAAAAAACAACCTTTTTACTTTTAACTATTGAGTAATTAAATAAAACGTTTTAACAAACGTCACAATATACACATTTATAAAATATATATTTTATAGTTTCTATAATTTGTCACACATTTCTACAAAACACTTAGAAGAACAAATATTAAACTGTGTTTATTCGGAATATTTGTTCATAACATAGGCCTTAGACTAGGTAAACTTAGTATAAGGTACGTAATTATTATTCAGTAACATAACCAACATTCAACAAACCTAACCAGATACCTATCACACCTACTAGGTACTATAATAACTAATACCATAAACAACTAAACTAATTATGACTAATAGTAAATACCACTATAAGCATTGTATAATCACCAATATGATTTCATTTAAATTATTGACCAGTAATAATTAATAAAATGTATTACATACTATACCTATTATACAAATGTCATTGTTTAAAACTGACAACTTTAAATAAGTAAATTCCCAAGAGACCCTGCAAGTATATTATAGATATTTAAAACCATAAAATCATAGTTAATAAGTAATGATTGGTATAGTACCTATTACATTTTAAATCTATACTAGATAGTATGTTTTCCTACACAATTATATGAACTTTTCTTTTTATGATTTCTTCAAGGATATACTGTAATAATAAATGTAAATAATTGGATATAACCTATGATATAACTCATAACATGTAATTATTATGGATTTCCAAAACCAACAAGCAATAATTTAAATATTTTAATTATGGTTTACAGATACAACCTAATCAGGTGAATCATTACACAATCACAGCATATCTAGGATTTTATTATTTTCCCTGAATATTATTTGAGCTTTAACCTTACAGACACCATAAAGCAATATTTTTCAATTGTACCATTGATTATATACATAAAATAATATTTATTATCAATGATTGTACCTTCCATATAAATCTCCTCTTATCTAATTAAGTATTAAGTTTATAGTTAACCAACTATATTATAGAATTATTAATTAAATTATGTAGGTATAATTTAGTAAAAAAACGTATTAATTAGGCAAGTAAACATGTTTTAAAAACAAAAGATCTAAGAATAGTGCGGTGCAACTGAAAGTCAGCCAAGTTACAGAAGCCAATTATAAGAATTTTTAATTTTTAACACTTTGGCCACCATTTTTCATATTGCTTTGTGTAGATACACCATACATAAAAAAATATATACATTTTTGTTCACAATTAAAATTTAAATATACCTATAGGTATGCATACTCACAAATACTTTAAAAGAATAAAAAATATGAAATTGTAAAAAATGTGAAATTATAAAATGTATTATACACTAACACAGTTATACAAATAACAAACCAAGATAAACAAAAAAAAAATTGTACTCGTCAAACAATAATTATAAACAGTAGCAAGCATATTTCAGAAAACTTACAACATACAAAATATTTAAAAAACATTTTTATAATTATTAATTATTGTAATTACTTATTACAACTAATTAAATTAAAATAAGACACCTGTTACTGTTACAGTTTAATAATAAAGAACTAAATTGAAAATGGTTAAGATTTTAACTATTGAAAAATGATTGTTCAAAAATCTAGTTTTATAGTGTTTTATATAGTATAAATTAGATTGAGTGAATTGATACTATTATAACTGATTAAGATATTTATGGTTAATTTACTTCAAATTTAATTTAAATACTTCCCTTATTATTTTAGTAAAACATTTCTATAATGTATACAAAGGGTGTCTGTTAATGATAATGTATTAAGTTTAAACATTTAAGTAAATATATTCAAACTTTCATAAACTATCTATTAATATAATTTCAAAATCCATGTACCTGTGAAGTTTATAGATATAGAGTATAACACCAGTTATGTAGAACAACAGAACGATGGTGAGGGGCAACAGAAACGTAACAATGAGTGGCCAAAGCAGCCATGTCATCCAGAGCCACAAATCAACATCTACCCCAATGTAGCCGACTGTAACATTAAAATAGACATAGAATAAATAACACAAAAACAGAAAAGACAATCCTCATTTCTGAGACACATACCTGTAATTGAAGCAGTGTAGTTATAGGCGTTGCTGAACAGCGTTAACATTGTTCCCTCGCCGTCAAGGGAGATCGTGGAACGATTTGACGCTATTGGTTAGTACTGTTCGTAGCGTGATCAAGGGCTACAGGGCGCATCTCAAACCATGTTTAGTGCAAGACATGTCCGAAGAAAACCGAGCAACAACGCATCTACAGGTGTTACGGGTGTGCGGTTAGTATTTTTTTTTTCTGTTCCTATGATATATCACATACAAATGCGCTGACTGAGCAACAACGAAATCCCGTCGCAATCGAATTTGTGGAACGGAATCAATAATGCGTCCGTCGACAAGTTTTTTTTCCAGACAAATTTTTTTTTTTGCTCTGCTCACATATTTTTCATTCCTCTCCAATCGCCGCCGCACCAACGACTGCCCGAATTTATTACTGCGACGACACGATTATTATTGTTCACCGCAGGCACCGTCGTGCCGGGCATAGAACGTTGCGAGTTAGTTACCGTTGAAGTGTTCACTGTTGACTGTCGACAGCAATCAGTGAACGAAATACGATTACAAACACCAAACGATAACAAACGATTCCGTCGACCAAAGTGCGCACGATCACGCTGATAAGCTGCTGGTGATGAGCTATTCGGGTAGGGGCGGAAGTCGTCCTGGCGCTGCAGGTTGGGGACGTTGGGGTGTATTACTGGTGAGAAATGAGAATATTGAGAATGTAAGATTACCTACCACGAAAAATTGTAGTGTTGGAGTGTCGCACTGTTGCGGTGTTGCGTTGCCCGCGCACTGCGGCACCGCGTTTGCGTTCGTCTTTGCGCTTCTGTGTTTACAGTGCTCAAGCTTACTACGTCCGATGTGAATTTATTGTTTGTTTCATTATTAGTTCTGCCTTAGATCACGCAATATAATATTGATCTAAGAACACTACTGTTGAATACTATTTCACCAGTACCACCCCTACCCGCCCCTACGTCGAATTCACTTCTTGGCCAACAACAGAATGAGACGGCTAGAGTCCAAGGCATTTAAACGCCGTCGTGCACACAGGCACGTCGTTCGATATTTTCCGTTCTGAAATGAGCATTATTTTGAATGCCGCTCTTCTTTACCGATATTATGTTATTTAATTTTCCCGCCTTCGATCTCTTTGAAATTGTACGCCGTCCTAAAGCAACGCATGCGGACTTGCTTGTGCCCCCCTAGCGACCGGACTGGGAGCACATACAAATAAGTGAATTAAACGTCGTAAGAAGTGGTCGTGCAAAGACGTAAAAAATAAGAGTATTATTGAATTACTACAGACTATAATAGAGAGCATAAAATATTGTATATATTTTTTCATATAGTCTGTGCCCTGTGGGCTGTAATGAGTAATGACTAATGATCATTGGCTGTTGAGTGTTGACTAATGAAGTTAATGAATGGTGGTAGATGGTTGCCTAAGCTTCCAAGTTTCAACCGTCACTGACCTGTGGATTGCGCAATCTCATGCAGTCATGCAACGTTATCTGTTCAGTGTTAACTGTTGTCTTGTCATTTGTCCGTGGTAGGGATCGTTGAATCACAGATTACAGGAAAATAAATTATGCTTTTATTTATTTTTTATACAATAAAAAAATATATTAATGTTTAGGTATTAACCATTGTCTATTAACTATTATAATATTTAATTATGGCAATTGATCAAAATATCCAAACCATAATAATTTGTTTCTCGATTTTCACTTATAAATGAATAATATTATCACAGTTCGCAGCTCGTGGTGCAGTATACAAATATATAATGCGTTATAAATTATAATTTATACATAATATAATATAGAGTTGTTATAAACTTGTCAATTGTTATACACCATGTGTATAATACTAATATACTATGCTCAGGCCCTCAGGAGCGCAATGCCAATGAAGAAACTGGGTGTGCTGAAGTCCCTTTATTTTTTTACATATTAGGTATATTTTATTAGGTTATGGACACCCGTATAAAAACTATTATAAAGTAAACTAACAATAAATTATGACTAAAATTAAAAATTTGGGAATGCTCAGCACAGTCGGCTATCATAAGGGCAGCACGAAAGGGACAGGCGTTCACTGCAGCTTAGATGACGTGATTTGGGACGAGTTAGTTTAGACCAGCGTTTCTTAAACTTTTTTATCCGTGGAACCCTTTTTTATGTGCACTTTCACCGTGGACCCCCAACTTTTTTTAGCTGTTTTTTATTGAGCTCTTAACAATAAATTATTACAGCTCGACAATTAGAACCACTACATTGTTTCAATACTTTCAATGCGTCATTTTATGTACCTAAGGAATGTTTGCAATAAAAGTTATAATTATGTGCCAAAATTTAAAATTTTGAATAAAAACCACAAGTTTTGGGGAACCCTGAAGTGACCTCCGCGGAACCCTGGGGTTCCACGGAACACAGTTTAAGAAACGCTGGTCTAGACTCTATAGAGCAGAGGTTCCCAAACTGTTAGTCGCGACCCAAAAGTGGGTCGTGATTATACTTTTGGTGGGTCGCTCTATTTTTTTAAATAATACAAAAATATAATCATCTATTACTTTTCGTTGATGTTCAAAGTTCAAATTCAGTTTTATCGTCAATCCTTATCTGTGAGTGTGACAATTACGAGTTTACTCGGCCGTGTCAAATACTATATATTATACTTATTATACTTTTTTTTCGTAATTACATAAAATTTAATAAAATAGTTTAATTTTCTGTTGTATGGAAAAAAAAAAAAGGTCATTCATTGATATTGTGGGTCGCCATATTTTAAAAAATTTTCAAAATGAGTCGTACAATAAAAAGTTTGGGAACCTCTGCTCTAGACTCTAGAGCATTAGACTGGCCAAGCCAGTTCGTGAATTACTTTACGTGAGTACGTGACTCGAGAGTGGCTGTCAATAGCATCAAACGTCTCTTCTGCGAGGAAATTGTATATTTTATATTATTTTGTATAATATTATTTGTGACAATGTGACATTATTTGAATATCTTTTGTTCAAAAAACGATGCTACTTGGAGGTAGGTACTAAATATTGTGCGAACGATTCAGCCCCATGTGGCGGTACCTACTAGTCCTACTACAATGAAAAAAAGGGGCTTGCATGGAGAGTCGGAATTTTAAACAATCTATATTTGTAAGAATTAATAGTACTTATAATCTATATATTTAAAATCTAATTCCATGTAGGTACAAATATATTTCATAATAATATTATTTAGATTTTTTACTCTTAACCCCCTTCTTGCTGTTTTAACATCCCTAATAAGTAAAATAACACTCCATGTAACTCCTACCCCATAACACACACACACACCACATATTCCACACATCAATAACACGAATACAAAATTTAAAATTCAAATATTATATTATATATTATCTTAAATTAAATTCTCATTGTTATCGTTATTTATTAGCTAACTTGTTGTAACATGTAATATGTTGATACATTTTAATTTTTAATAAATGAAAAAAAAAAAAGGTTTTTTACTGCATTGTTTTTTTGGACGAGCTATTCCACTGTTTCAGCAGATACGCTCTTCGGTGGTGATGGTCAAACATATAGGTACACCCATGGCTAAATAACTAAAGTTATGAAGTTGCTTTATAGTTATAAAGTAATAATTAAAATTATTTAGCCATGGGTGATGGGTACGCCGATTCGCAACCGTTCGTATGCGTGACAGGACTCTGACGACGATCCGATTATACTACCTATAGGTATTATGACAATTTTTCAGCTATTTCTAGACACTAATTTCTTGTTCACCTTTTTTCCAAAAAAATATCGATAAAATAGTTTACACCGAGTCAATATAAGCTAGGGGCTGCTTGACAATTTAATGCAAGATTCCTTATAATACCTAGTTATTATAATAGTGGTTGAAAAATATTAAATATACCTATTATTTATACTTTATAGACACGTTTTTTTATAAACATCTATAGTTGGAGTATAAATACCTCAGTCAAAATACTGAATGTTGTAAAAATACTAAGTTTAACTAGTTTCATCGTATATTATTGAAACATTTAAATACGTACTTATGAATACCTAAATAAAAAAAAAGTTTAAATGTTTACAAAATAAATGCATCTACCTATAGATAATGAAAATGTTCTAATTAATTGTTTTTAATAGTTTTTATAGTTACTAATTGAAAATTTAAAGCAAGGTTTTTTATGAGCAGTTCATACTGTAACCAAAATATATAAGCACAGTTTTTTTTATAAATTCTGACGAAATAAAAAATTTAAAAAAGAATAACAATTTTAGTTGTTTTATTGTAAGAAAAAATATTTTTCGCTAGTACTTATTTGAAACTTTTGAAGTAGCTAATTTATTAAAATATTATTATGTAATATATTTCAAATACACCATGGCATTTTCAAATGCAATATTCTCGAAACAAAATTAATTCAACCGATACTGTATTACCAATACTAAAATAAACTACAGCAAAAATAATATCATAACAATATATACTATCACGTGAGACTTATACTCAGTAATATACATATACTAATAACTAATATGGGCTGTATTCGCTCAGAACCATTTTTCGTAAATAATAGTTTTATATTACCTATTTACCTATCATCGAATTCAAATTTAACACATCCATTACAGTGGGGGCGACCCACAGTTGGAACGACACCTAATGTACAGCAATCGAGCTACGAGTCCATGTTTTTTTGGTTGTTTTGATTTTCAATTTGTCCAAAAGGTTATCATAGTATACTCAATTTAAAATTAATTTCCGAAAAGCCAGAGGGCCATATGCCCCAGCTTGCTGCCCCTCCTGGTGCAATGAGAGGCTCCTGAATCTCGGCCTTTAAAATATAATCTCAATGAATCATAGTGCTGAATTGTTTTAATTCCTATCATTGATATAATACTATGGTCTAACTAATATTTATTCCAAACAATTGTTCCAAACTTGGAAAATATATTGCTTAGGTAATAAATATATATTGCCATATTGGGACAAATGCTGAAATGCAATTTTGATTTTGGAATAAACCAACAATTATGTGCCTTCGAACCTTAAATCATAATATATAGAATACAGTCTACAATCATTGAGTATATTATAATGATTATGCTCTAGTATATTAATATTATGATCTAATAATCTAAACTAAAGTCAGACTACTGTTTAAGATCCATTAAATGACCGTGAGTCAGACTAAGTTTTGAACAAAAACATATTGGAAGAATTGACTAGTGGCATAAATAGATTGTGTAACAATTGGTCGTTGGGACAAGAGGCAGTGGCCTATAATCGTGTACTTTAATGACAAGGTTTAAACCATTACTCATTAGGAGGTCAATGGTTTAAACCTTGCTGTAGTGATGCTATCGCCATCCTGCTATCGCGCATGTGGTTATATTATTGTTTATAATATTTTATATTTAAAAATAAATTTAAACCGACTACCAATTACCGGACACGGTAAACAAAACTACAAACCATTAAGTGACGCTTTAATATTAAACTATAAAGTACAGACTTAGGGCTATTAATACGCAAAATTGAAAAGTGAAACAATATAAGTAAACACTGATCACGATTATTATTGTTTACAGTTTAGTTCTTTAATGTATTATTAGATACAGTATTAGATTATTATTACACGTCCATACGTCATTGCGGTCTGTGTAACGCCGACAATTTTGGTTTGTTCACGCTGTTTCTCCAGAAGAAGATCCGCACGTTAGTCACCGGAAGAAATAATCAATGTGAAGAATAGTCGTCTCATTAGTCGGTGCAATAATTTTTCATTCTCGCCACCATGGAACCTGATGCAGTATGCCGGACCGTCCTCAATGAGATCGAAGAATGTTTGTCGCAAATCAAACAAATGCCTTTGCCACCGTTTCCTGTTTACGAGAGTGAGTATCAACCATCTAATCGATCACCTAAGTAGCTAAAACTAAAGGTGTTAGCTGTTAGGTACCTAATAAGTTTTGTAATTATTTATTTGAATGTTAAGGTAGTAAATAATATACCAATCAGTACTTGTCCAATTAGTGTGCTCATTATAGATGATTTAAAATTTAGATTAGTGTTTCTAGGTTTCTCGCTCCCCAGATATCACCTGCTGGTTCTTAATAATAAACTCAGATTGTTAAAAAATAAAAACAAAAATATTTATTTACATTGAATTTAATTGTCAACATGAAGTTCTAAAGAAAAACATTGTGATCTACCTTTAATCCATTATTGATATTAGATTTATTTTATCAACCTACAAAATGGTATCACATTAAAAAGCCATTTTTATACCATTATTTCAAGCGATTTACAGAATTTTACTTTTTTATTTAGATATTGTAAAAGTACATTTTTTATGTAGGGTTCAGACGGTAGATCAAACAATTAGCTTAGACATGGCTGGTGTCTAGATGCTGTTGAGAAAACGTACCATAATGTTTTTGTTTGAATACAAATATGTGTATGACTGCAATTATATCATAAGACAATTTAAGTATTATGTCACTTATTAAATTGTAAAAGTTTATAGATATCATTATACCCATAATACATTACAACCTCATTAATCTAGACTAATTGGGATTCTAGATTGTCTGGATTAAACAAAATAACCTAAGAAATAATCCAAAATACACATTTAGAAATATAGTTAAACAACGTAAATGATAATATAAATAATAAAACTTAGATGTAAGAACACATTACAGGTAAGTTACAGTCAGAACAATGTTCAATAGTGTATTTTTGTGTGTTCTTCATAATCTCCCAATTTCAACTATCTATCTTGACAGATTATCTTCTTTGATTACATTGTTGAGTTATTTTTAATTTTCGAAAGTTATAGTATATGTACAGGGAATTTCTAAAACTATAAATCATGTTATAGCTAATTACACTGCTTGTTATGTAGTTCATAAAGAATTTATGATTTAGTGATCATAAATTAAGTTAAGTTAACATCAATTTTCAATTTTAATATTTATGTATATTTTTTAATAAAACACTTAATAGTATATAAAAAACTATTATACATTAATTGTTACCATCATATTATAAAACTTATAGTACCTATGTAAATTGATAAAAAAATATATTTTAATAAATTGGATAGAATAAATATATTATAAATAATTATACTTACCTATAATTTAATGTCTAATATGTAGGAATACATTTTCTTTCTGAGATTCCATTTTTAAACACTGTTCAGTAAAAAAAACTTATAAGCTTAAGAAATAGATTAGATTAGGTAAATATAAAGGATATTTAGTATAGGTACACACTACACAATATAGTGCAACACAGTCATTCGCGTATCCAGGATATTTGAAAGGAGTATGTTTTAATTTAATATTTAAATACAACTTGGTAGGAGGGCTATTTACCATCTAATATATTTTTGGATTATACTGGTTTATGGTTTGGGTTGTATATAATACTCCTTGCTGGCTACATGCCTGATCACAGTATTAGACCCTACAATGTAGGACCTACTTAATATAAAATAACTGGTTATTCCGATTATTTTTCTGGAAACACTAATAATAATAATTATTAAATGGCTGTATGATTTAATGAAGTTTAACTGCATTAAAGTATAAATTCACTATGGACTAGTAGTACCTACATTGTATATGGTCCATTAGAAATGTATATTAATTTTTTAACTTTTTACAGATACAAATAAAGCTGCTGCTTATATCAGCTATCGTTTAAAAGAGTATGATTCTGTTGCTTATTATCTGTCTGAAGCTCATGGAGGTGGAATCCGTTCAAAACTTTCTTTGATAATGCATCCAGAGTAAGGTTATCCACATTGTTCAACTAATTTTTATTCATTAACATTAAACACTTAAATATATTATGATAAATATTATAATGTGATTCAATTAATAATTTTAAACCTGTTTATGAATTGTTTAATTATTCACTGAGTTGATCAACAATAAGTGCATGCATTTATTTTTATTCTAGTACTGCTAGTAAAAAAGAACTTAATGATTGTTTATCTCTGAACTCGGAATATGTAACCAAAAGATACAATGGTCTTCTGGAACGTTTAAAAGAAATGCCATCTGAATGGACATTAGTACAAATTACTAAAAACTACAATCCCAAAGATGTGGTGACTCCTAGGCCTTCAGATAAACCTGGAGAAGTTGGTGAACTGTTTATATCTAGATATCAGTGTGGTCAAAAACACAAGAATATGTATGATATATTTTTAATTTATTTGAAATTTATATTATTATTGATAATTAATAACTATTTATGACATTTTAAGTAAACCTTTGACAGTAAAAGTGGATAAGGCCAAATCCAGTTTAGGACAAAAGAATATCTTTGAAGTTCTGAAAAAAAGCTTAGAAGATACAAATGACAGACAAAATAAGGATCCGTCAGCTATTCGGAGTTTAAGAGATTCCGCTTCTCAATCAATTAAAGTAAACACACCCTTATTGAAATATCTCCAAATGAGCTTCTAAAATAAGCACAAGCTTATAAATTATTATTAATTGAATTGTTATTAAAATTATTGTTCCCAATAGAGCATTTCACAGGAAATTCATACTAGTTGGATAAAACATTGGGTTTGTATGTTATTGGGCAATTATATTGATGAGAAACTTTCAGCAGAAGTCTATAGTGTTATTGATAATGTCATTGAGTTAGTAATTGTATCTTATCTTTTGAAAATTGTAATTCATGTAAAACAATTCATTTATATATATATATAATATAATATTTTCAGAGAAGAAAATATCACTATAAGTGACAGAGGCAGAATGATTTTATATCAAATAACAAATGCAGTTGTTCATCTGACTAATGATGAAATAAACAGCATTCTTAAAGAAGTCGACTGTTCAACAGAGGAAATGAATAAATTTGAATCTGCTATTAATAAATATAAATTAAATGGTTCTCATTTAATTTTGAAAAAGAGACATTCCGTTTTGCTCATATTAGACGAGGTATGGTATAAGGTGTATTATTTAAAATTTTTATATTTTCTGATTTTCTTGGTTCATAGCATTTAGAATGTTTGCCATGGGAAACAATACCATGTTTGAAAAGACATCCAGTTTCCCGTGTATCATCTGTACATATTGTGCACAGGTTATATCATAAACACAAGGATTCCATTGAAAACGGATTAATGTAATAAAATGAAAAAAATATTTATAAATCATGTATATATTTTAACTGTGCAATTGATTTCAGGAAAATTAAAAACCAAGGATACTACATTTTAAACCCTGATAGATCATTGGTTAATGCTGAAAAAAGAATGTCAATTTTCCTCAAGGAAAGAAATGTGACCTGGGATGGCATTCAAAGTCAAGAGCCTACTTCAGAACAGTTCAGTTCTTTACTTAAAAAAAATAACATACTATTGTAAGTGATCAAATTATGATCATGTTTTGATTTGCTGACCTAACATTATTAATCCTATTTAGGTATTGTGGCCACGGCAATGGAACACAATACTTGCATAGTTTGGATTTAGACAAATTAGATCTACAGTGTATACCTATGTTGTTTGGGTGTTCAAGTGTCAAACATACTGACAAAGGAGGAAGGTCTAATTTTGTAGGTGCTTCTTATGGATATTTAAAAGCTGGCTGGTAATTAATTTCTCAACTATTAACACTTTTAAAATTTTAACAAACTATTTAATTATTTAGTCCCTGTGTCATTGGTATGTTGTGGAATGTAACAAGTTTAGATGCTGACAATGCGGCCAGAGCCATGCTTAATGTTTGGCTACCCGGAAATCCCATTAACCTTCAAGGTGAATTAAAAATATTTTACAATTTAAGTATTATTTAATATTTGATAAATTAATGTTAATAAATTATAATAATAATAATTAATGTAAACTATAAATGTAATATTAGTTTTGTCTCTGTATTTTTAAAAAAAAATGTTTTAATTGAGTTAATTTGAATAATGTTTCAGAGAAATGGCCTAAAGAATTTTTGGATCAACAGGTTTACCACATCGAACGAGAACTCTTACGTACATTAGTGATTGCCAGGAATACTGCGAGAAGTTTTTTCAACTATGCTGCTTTAGTTGCCCGAGGCATACCGGTTATCATGACAGACTGATAATGATCCAGGTGTAATATAATTTATATTTTTAAGTTACCGAAGTTTTTGATGTTTTTTTTTATGCATATTGAATAGTTCAAAGTAATATACTATTAAGTTTAAACCTATTTACACAATCATTAAAATTTGTTAAACTACATTTTTAAGTAATAAATTGTTTATACATTTTTTCTCATATTTTGCTGTGTATGTTTTAAATTTTATATCTAAAATTATAATTACCTACCTACATCTGTTGTGTTACCTACACCTAATTCTATCTAAGACGTAACTATATTATAACTAAGTATGTATATATATATATATATATATATAAAAGCAAAGAGAGAATGTATTCTGAAATAGCTCAACATGAGTCAAATTATTTGAAAAATTTAGTGGTGTATAGAAAATGCTAATATTAACATTCAGTGAAAATTTCATGTCTCCGGGATAATTTTTGTATAGAGTTATATAAAAAATCAAAACTGATTTTCCCGAAAACTGATTATACATACAAATCCTCGTTTTTACTTTGTTTTGACGTCCCAAATTCATTAATTCACTAACCCAAATTCACTTTCCCACCGAAAAAGGTTGAAGTTGAAAATTGAAGCATTATTTTGACCACCTATATTTTACACTGTTTGACATAAAAAAAAATGTAAAATTATGTATTTTTAATTATGAAAACAAAAATGTATACATTTAAAAATAACATAAATATAGGTAATAAAAAATAATAGAAGTATAAAATGAAAATAAAAAATGGTTTTGGTGCTAAAAGTAGGTAGTAATATATTATAAACAGAAGTTTGGATGCCTAGAACTCAAGAGTTAGTTTTTTTTTGTTCTTTAAAAAACAAGTCTAGCGCTTCTGGTTAAACATTTATATCTCTATGAATATTTGGTGAGACTAACCCGTTCAAACGATTTAATCCATACACCGTTCTTACCTTTCTTAGATAATGTTTAAATTCAGAGTTTGGCAAGTTCCTTACAAGAAGAAATTTGTTATATTCTTTGATCATTTCTAAAGAAAAGGAATTCTTTCTGTTCCTTGTTCCTTAAAAAAAAGAACTCGAACCTCTGGAAAATGAACAAGTTCATTTTTCAGTTCCAAATAAAATAAAAATTCTTAAATATAATCATCAATGTTTTTTTTCCATATATATACTTAGGTACTTAACTCTTTAATCATACATACGACTTAACTATAACTTATAAGTACATTTTTAATTTACTATAAAGTTTAAGGCTATGATATTGAATAAGTATATTATTTTTTTATTCATCTATATTTATTATTTTTTAAACAGTATAAATTTATACCATAATAATAATTTAGATACTCCATAACGATAAAAAATGGCAATATACCCACTAAGAAAAAAAATATTTTAATTTAAATTATTTACATATCTGTATTAATGGGGACTCTATAGGAACGAAAAATTTCGTTTTTTTTTCAAGGACAAAAAACTCGTTCATTTTCTCGTTCTTTTTTTATAAAAACGAATTCGTTCTCCCGGAATCCGGTCCTTTTGAAACTTGTTCCCATAGAAAAAGAAGTAATGCTCGTTCCTTCCAAACGCTGGATTTAATATGAACACAAATATTTAAAAACTGCCCAATTTATTAACATATTTGATAGACCAATGGGTGGGGGAGGGCTCTGTCACCACTTAAATCCGCCACTGTATAATACTTAATTCTTACTTTTACTGCTTCTTTTTTTTTTTTTACAAGGCTCTTTAATGACCAATTAGATCTATAAAGTGGAATCGATGAAGTTTTCGGAATATTTTGTGTTGTAAATTGTTATAATAAATAATAATGTTAACATACCCATTATAGGCATAGCCGCGTAAGAAAAAAAACCGCGAATTCGATTATTTCTTTTTAGTTTTTGTTGTTATCGTATTGTGAATTGTGATTATATGTCTTCAGTCTTTCTGATAACAATACTGTTGATCAATCAATCCGCACTCGGTCATCAGTAACTATCTATTGTAGAAGCTATTTAAATTTTTAGTTATTACTTATTACAGCATTGCTGTATTTCTGTATATTGTGTTATTTGTACCCTCTGAGTATCTATTTTCCAACGAATTTAATTATTTCGTTATTATACTTTTCTTACTTATGCCAAACTCGCTTAAAAAATTCATCAACTGTGTCGTTTTTGGTTGCCGAACAATATTCAAATAAATCTAACACTAAGGTGTCACCTACTCGAAACGTTTCATTCCAATATTTTGCATGCTTATGAAATATGAACGGAATGTTTTTACTTTGAATTTCTAGTCAACCATTGAGATATGAATATTGTCGTAGTTAATTTCATTGGTATGTATACGCTTCAAAATGTATTTGTCTTGCAATTTTGAGTTTTAGTTGTTTAATGCTATTGCCTGTTGTATACTAATTGGTTATAGAATATAAAATCGAGTAAATAAATAATTGGTGTGTTGTAAACAGAAAATGCCGAGAATATGTTTCAGGAACCAAAACATGTTTTTCGCATTTATTTAAGTTTTAAAATGCGTTTAATTAATTATTCTGATTCAATTTTAACAATTCATGTATATTTATTATTGTGTGAAAATGATTGATTAAAAGTAATATTGAACAATTTTTGATTATGAATCATATTTTTTATATTTATTTAATTTATGCAATGTGTAGAATTATGTTTTACATGGGTATTTATATTTAATTTTTTTTTTCAGATTTATGATTAGAATTTGAACTATAGTACAGAATCTACAACAGTGGATTTATTTTCTACCAAAATGCCTCATCACTATGGTTTAGAAATGACTACACAGATTCGACCTGAAAAGAAGCTGACAAAAGATGCTATGGAAAGATATTTACTTGATCGCAATGACTTGGTTTTAGTCATCCTTCATGCTAAAGTTGCTCAAAAGTCCTATGGCACTGAAAAACGTTTTTTCTGTCCACCTCCATGTGTGTATCTTTTTGGCAACGGTTGGCAATTACGTCAACAACAGCTACTTAGAGAAGGAGTGACTGAAGCTAATTCTCAAATGAGTGCATTTATTGGCATTGGTAGTGCGGATCAAGATTTGCAACCACTTGATCTCAATAACATTAAACAGTATTGTGCCGCTAAAACATTATTTATATCTGATTCTGACAAACGCAAGCACTTTATGCTTATGGTAAGAATGTTCTACAACAATGGCTATGACATTGGAACTTTCCATAGCAAACGAATCAAAGTAATATCTAAACCTTCAAAAAAAAAACAATCCTTAAAAAACGCAGATTTATGTATAGCTAGTGGTACAAAAGTGGCATTGTTCAATAGGCTTAGATCACAAACAGTGAGCACTCGATATTTACATGTCGAAAACGGAACCTTCCATGCCAGTTCAACACAGTGGGGAGCTTTTATCATTTACTTATTGGATGATGATGAAAGTGAGAGTGACATGTTCAATGTTCGAGATGGTTACATTCATTATGGTAGTACAGTGAAATTAGTGTGCAGTGTTTCTGGAATGGCTTTGCCACGACTAGTCATAAGAAAAGTTGATAAACAAACAGCGTTACTAGAAGCTGATGATCCGGTGTCACAATTGCACAAATGTGCGTTTTATATGAAAGACACTAATCATATGTATTTATGTTTATCCCAAGAGCGTATAACAAACTTTAATGCAACACCATGTCCAAAAGGGCCAAATAAAGAAATGATCAACGATGGAGCTTGTTGGACCATCATAAGTACAGACAAAGCAGAATACCAATTTTATGAAGGAATGGGACCTGTAAATTCACCTATAACACCTGTACCAGTAGTGCACGGTCTTAACACTAATGGTGGAGGTGATGTGGCTATGTTAGAACTGAGTGGAGAAAATTTCACACCACATCTACAAGTATGGTTCGGAAATGTTGAGTCTGAAACTATGTTTCGTTGCCAAGAGAGTATGATTGCAGTTGTACCAGATATCTCTTCATTTAGAGGAGACTGGTCATGGGTGAAACAGCTAACACAAGTACCAGTGTCTTTAGTAAGAAATGATGGTATTATCTATGCTACAGGATTGACTTTTACGTATACTCCTGAACCAGGTCCAAGAAATCGTGTAACACCAGCCGACAAAATAATGCGAACATCTACTTCAAAAAATAATTTTTCGTTATCAC
Organism: Myzus persicae; assembly: GCF_001856785.1. Lineage (NCBI taxonomy): Eukaryota > Metazoa > Arthropoda > Insecta > Hemiptera > Aphididae > Myzus > Myzus persicae. The sequence continues at coordinate 44,813 of NW_019104040.1, forward strand.
ATATCATGAGTTGATTACAAAAAGGGTATTTTTAATAGTATTATTTATTCAACAGCCAACAGGGTATATGACTGATAATTGACTGAATGAAACTACAATAACGTTTTTTGACTTTTGATAATAAAGTAGTAGTAAAAATTAGAGATGTTCCGGGTAATAATGTTTTAAAAATTGAACTGAGTGTAGGTTGGGAAAAAATATTTTTGTTATACATGGGATAACCAGGTATTGGAAGGTTACTAAATAGTAAATATGATATTAGGTAGTCGGTCATCAAGTAATTACCGAGTAACTAGAATATCTCTAATAAAACAAATATATTTTCGATTTTTTTTTTTTTGTAATTAATTTTAATATTATTGCTCAAATTTTACTTTATATATTAGTAATATTTATTTTATATATATATATGTACCGGAATCTATGAACTTCTTAAAAACTACTAATTTTTATAGGGTTTTCATAAATGTATTACAAATTGTTCAAAATGTTTGAAGCAAAATTATTTTGTATTTGATTATAATTAATTATATTATTTTGAATTAATAATTTTTATATTTGTTGTAAATATATTATATTAGGCAGCCAACTTAACCATTTGTTATTGTTTACCACAGACAAATTAAAGTTTTTAATTGACCACAATATTTTTATGTACACATTTTAAGAAATAACTTAATATTTCTTGTAAAATATTTAAGTATATTAAATCGGAGTATATGTGTTTTTTAATTTTAGTTAATATTCTGAAAGAATATTTAATTTTAAATTTAAACATTTTTTTGGTAAATTTGTTTTTCCCTATCATTTAAATAAATATAAATTATAATAATTAATAAATAATTATTGAATGTACGTAATTGTCGTGATTGTTGTTCTTGACGGTATGACTGTTAAGGTTTACTGAATAATGTTTTTATACTATGATTATATTAAGGATAGCCGTATAGGATTCACTGCATTGTAATTCTTACACATTATGCATCGAGTTTGTTTAGGTTACCACTTTTATGATAAGTGACGGTAATATATCCATATAGAGCATTAGAGCGGCTCGCTGAAGGAACTCATTATTCTGACAATTCAGAGACAGCTCAGGTCGTAACACTAAGTTCAAATTTTGACAACATTTATTAAATTGAATATTTACAAATTATTTTGTAATTAAAAATGTATAAAATGTTCATCTTATGTAGCTAACGATTGAACATTTAAATCAATGTTAAGTATTTGTTTCTATAACTAAAAATTTAATTATGTAATAATGTAATATGTATATAAATACAGTTTTTTAATAATTATTTTAAGTTCAAATTTGGACTAAATTACATACTTCAACCGAGGATAACGATTTTTGTTGTAATTTAAAAAAACAAATACCTAACCGTAGGTACTGGAAATGTATATACTTACAATTTTTATTTTATCATTTCCCGTACTTTATACAGTTTTAGAAATATTTTGACTCTTATTGAACTGTTAACCGACTTTTTATTTTATTTATTGATTAATCGCTTGATAATAAATACGTTTACTCGACCCCACGTCGCCTCGCCAGTCGCCTTGTCTGCTGGCCAGGGGGCCGCTGACTTTTGGACGCCTTCACTTCGGAGAGCAACAACTCCTCTGATGCCTCTTCGGAAAACGTAAAACCGTTTTGCATGGTAGTATTAACTATCTTGTATTAAAAACAATTTAAAATTCACAGGGGTAAAACTTCTATTTGATCGTAATGCATAGTAATATATAGCCATGTAGGTATATTATACACTGACAGGCAGGAGGGTTACAACCATCGAGTGGAGACTAACAGTATCGTATATTGTAATACTAAGCACAAGCATGATAATAGCTAAGAAACTTATCATTCGAATTTTGAATCAGGTACCTACACCAACAATATTTGAAAATAATGTGCACTAAATAAATTACAGTCAAAGGGGGGGGGGGGTCTAATTTGGAAAAATATTTTGTAACGCCACAGGACACTTTAAGTGGTGCCAAAAAATTCAAGAATTTGAATAAGTTGCCATTGTGTATATTTAAAAATTCAAAATATCAAAATTTGAATAAATTCAGCGTTGAAGGAAAAAATTGGAGTGAGCACTGAGCATGTTTGGCGAATCACCCTCATGTATAATTTAATATTATATTACATTGCATTTTGTTTATGATTATTTAAACTTTGTGCTAACAATGAATTTTTACATTTCGATAAGACAATTTATTTTACATACGATATTGTATTGTGATATTTGGAAAGCTAGGCAAGTTAATGATATTTTTTAACTCAGTTAAGTTAAATTAAAACCTAAATAAAGTTAATAGTTATATTGACTATATATAGTTATACATTGACTATATTATAAATAATCTGTAATGTTCGTTGTACAGTTGTTGCAAATAAGTACTGATAATTGACTACTGAAAATGCTTTGACACGGAGCTATATAGGTATGTCTTAAACACTTACACTACTCGTGGGAACAAGATTTTTACAGTTTTTGTAAATCAGGAATGTATCTAGATTTTTAATTTATATTCGATAGTTGATTGTTAAACTCTTATTTCTATTTTTCAATTTTATTATACAAAAACATGCAAAATAAAATGTTGTATTTGAATGATTATAATATGCCTTGAATCGAATTTGTACCTCACTTATTTTTAATTCAGATTCCGAAATGAAACTACGAAAAATCATTTTATTTGAACCTCTTTCGAGGATGAAATTTTACCTAATAAGTGCTTAAAATCTAGATTATAAAAAACAATTATTTAGAAGCTAGCTACAAAATTGGTAACCACTTTCCACTGAATTGTACATAATATATAGGTATATAGCCCGAGTCAAGTGTATATTAATATATTCTACAGATAATTACAATTATATTAATATATAAAATATAAATAAATACAGTTAATAATTCATCATTTTATCAAATCCAAAATATTTTTGAAGGTAAGTACTACGTATATTATTATTTTGCCAAGATATTTAATATCTATAACGATAATACATACATCTAATAGGCCAGAACCGTCCTTAGGTATGGGCCAGCGAACCAGAGCCTCGCATATTTGTATCACATTTTTGGCCTTACTTTAAAAAAAATTGTTTGCTTTGGGCGGCTTGGCCTTGCTTTGTCTTAAGAGCGACTCTGATAATTGTAAATAACAATTTATTGAATCTAATATCATGTAAGATAACAGTTTGTACATAATTTTGAATAATATTACAGCAAACCGTCAAATATTTAATTACAAATATTTAATTGTAAAAATGTTGCTAAAATTCACACAACTATTCAACTATTGTAAACCTTAAACTTATAATTTATGAACGTACCTTAAATGATTTTGATGATATGATAATAGTTTCTATTTATCAGCAACCTTTTACAGCAACTTTTTAAAACCGTCGGATACAAACTTGATTAATCTGAATTTTCACTTCGGTTTTTGGCAGTATTTTTTGTATTAAAAGATAATATTACTTAACACGGCGTAGTGTAAAGGCAAAAGAGGTACATGACTGCGTTGGGGAATAACTTTTAATTATTATATTATAAAAAATATTTATTTCGTATAGTTATTTTAATTCCATTTGTTTTACTAAGATGTATTATACCAGTTATTATACCTTAAAAATAATATACAAGGCTTAGCTTGGGCTTTGGAGTTTCAAAAACTATTGATTTTAAATTACCCTAATATAAGAATAGATTAGTTGATTAGTTATAAAATATCTGACTTGTACCCTAATACGATAGTTCATAAAATCTGTAATCATTGGACTACTAAAATATTTAATCATGCTTTGAACCTATTGAAGAACAAATTTTTGTATAAGAATGAGTTTCTTAATATTTTAAACCATACTGACAGGTAAATTTAAACGAAGGACAGGAATATTTTAGTATATGATACTCATAATTTTTTAAGACAATCATATTTAAAAAAACGATTAAAGTACTTGAAAACTTTGTACAACTGATTAATTAATAAAACATAATAATATTTATGTTTAGTACTTGGTGGTCATCAGTTAAAATTGATTTAAAAATATTATGTGTTAGTAATAGTAAATAGTATTAGTAAATAGTATGTACTAAGATGAATATACGTACTTTGATTGTAAAATATTTAAAATAAAATCTTCGTATTGGTAAACACGATGATTTTTGAAACATAATAATTTTGTTTTTTTTTGCTGATAGTAGTAGGTGTCAAAGTTAGAAATTGGATTTGTATGTATGTATGTATGTATGTATGTATGTATGTATGTATGTATGCATGTATGTATGTATGTATGTATGTATGTATGTATGTATTATGTATGTATGCATGTATGTATGTATATATGCACATTTTTTTTTTGGTTGATCTTTATGTAATCTATAAATCAGTTGGAAATACGTTTCTTAAATGTTTTCAAATAAAAAATGAATTTATTTAGTGACATAATATTTTAGAACATTTCCATAAATTATTTATTAATTTTAAGATTTTTAAGTCTTATTTCGTATTTTTAGTGCATTTAATATTATGATAAATATTGTAAAAATTGTAAAAATGTTCATGTTCAGCCGAAACCCAACACTGGCCAACACCGCAGTTTAATAAGCGTTAATTAATTGATTTCTCAATGAGACAAATGACACCATGTGTCGCATACGGCACATTCTAAACGATTATTAAAATATTCGTCTCGTATACTGTTGAACACAGGAACACGGGAACGAAGCGGAATGCATTTACCGAATAATTATACATAATATGCAATCCACCAGTGATGCAGATATCATTACCTAAAATATACAGCATAGAGTAATTATTTGCAGTTTACACAAATTGAGCATCAATTATAAATACATCACAGATACTCGTAAACAGGTGACTACACCATGAACATTGTATATTTTACAATCATCCGAGTTGTAATTATTTAATCGCATATAGTAGAATAATATGTACGTGATACGGTGAATTAATGGGTACAGGTATAAGATCTTAAAAAAAGTTGACAGTTCTTGTAACATTAAGTTTTGTATTGAAATGGATTCTAAAAATAACATGTATTTATTATTCTATTACATAGGTACATTAAACTTATTATAAGCAAGTTTTAACGAGACCAACCAAAGGAAACCATTTTTTTTTCTATTTCTCATAATATACAGTCATTGTATGCCGTTACATTCACACAGTTTAGAATGTAATAATAATTTGCCAATCATCTGAATATAATCTTTTACAAGCAGTACTTTAATTTATTCGGATCATTAAAATTTGTAAAACCAGATTATGTTATAACATTTGTCTCGTTATAATAATATGTAGTTCATAAATTGTTTTAAATAATTTATTGCCTTAAATATTATACATATTAAATAATAAAAATGCCTTTATCACAATAGTCAAATAGATAACCATACTTAGATAAGTTAATAATTTGCTTATTTTGAATTTTACCTACCCGGGGCACTTATAAAATTCAGCATAATTTTTACCCCTCTCCTCTAGTGTTACCCATCCCCTCACACAGTAAAAATTATTTATATTGAAAAGTATAAAAACCTTACTTGTTACTAGTTATTTGCATTTTTGTATAAACTATATATAATATAATGACGCAACTATACATTTTGCTTACTCTTACATCACTGTTTCAGTAAACATGATAGATAAATTTATTTATACTCATTTATATAAATAAATATTATTATTTAAATATTAGACGTATTCTTTGTCAAAACGTTGATAAAACTGTAGAACAACAAAATGTTTCATAATAATTATTATTATGTTTTTATTGAAACAATATTTGATATACTTAGAATCTATATTTATATTTTAAACGATAAGCAAATTTGATGAGATTTGATTGCTGGAAAGGGAAGTCGTCTAATGGCGGCGCCTTATGATCATAATTAGGGCAGAGGATTTGTAGCATTTGCTGCATAATTGTTTGGCACGATACAAAAATAGCAGTGAAAGAAACAAATACGTTTCATGCTGAAACAAAGCTAGTTTTGAAATTTTTCTATACGTTAAGACCCATATTTTCAATAATTTATCATTTTATCAATAATTTTATTGTTATCAATCGTACGCCTATGTCTTATAGGACTGTTTGAACTATCGTAGTCTATGAAAATTTGAAAAAACCTATGGCAGGACCCTTCGTAATGGAAAAACTGCCTAATGTGATACAGGGAATATCGTCCGGTCAAAGCACATCAGTTTTATCTATACCCGTCAAAACGCATAGTGTGGGTAGGCTATACTATTATATAATTTCATAAAATATATTTTCAATATATTAATGTATTATTATAATGATAAAAGTGTTGTGTTAAAATTTTTAGAGTAACAAGTTACAACAATCTAATAAATACACCAGGGCTGCGTTCTGTGTAATGCCGTAATCAGTTTTACAAGAAATTATTCAAATAAAAAAAAATTCAAGAGAATACCCAGTTGTACACTTCAGTTGCACAAATTTTTAAATTTCCCTCTACTAATCAACATAAAAAAGCTTACATATTTTTAAATTATAATAATGATTATAGTTGGTTAAATGTAAACATTAAACAAATCCAAAGTTATACCGTTCTGACCTATTTTAAGAGCTAACCCCTTCCCCCCCCGGCAATAGCCACCGAGTCTATAAAAGTATAAAATGTTGATTGCTTAAGTGACACAAATGCATTCATTTTGTAATGAATTCGATTCGGTGAGATCAACAAATCTTTTCTCAGCATAAAATAATTCTCGGAATAAAATACTAAATGTTCCATACAAACACGTGCACTATGGTCACTCCAATATCAATGCTACCTATTTTATGACTCTAATTTAATATAACTCATATTATAAGAAATTTGTAAGCACTGCAAATATAGCATTTTAGATTGCACCTAAAAAAATATTTTACAATGTAAAACGAGAAGTTTAGTAAGAAATTACTTCGAATCATAAAAAAAAATCTTATTAAATTAATTATTGAATGACTAATATTACTGTCTTAATGACTCTTAACGACATAATCGTTTTAGAAACCATTAAATCGGGGAAACAAATTAAATCACACTATCTGATTGGGTTTACTGTGCATAAGCACGCGCGGATACATAAGAAACAACGTAGGTACTTATGTATATTATGATTCCTTGATGAGTAGCTATAAATTATGTGTTTACACTTTACACCAAAATCCAACAGAAATAATATATACCAAGGTATGTACTATAAATTCACATCGAGACGTACTGCACTCTAAACCTGTAGTGTTCTGAACAATCCGAACCCATGACATAATATCGATTTTAACTCTGTTGTCGTATTAATAATTTAAAATGCAGAGTTACAAAAAACGACAATCCAGCCACATCAGGTTTTCACCATATTCATATAATAAAGATAATAATAAGGTCATACGGACTGAGCGTACAGAGATAAGTTCAACTACAACGATGACAACGTTTTTAGAAAAAGACAGCTTACACGTAACATTGACACATTGGGACTATCTATGTATGTACAGGCTATTGGTTAAAATATCCTTTTAATAATATTGCCATTTTAACCTATATAACAAGGTATATGGGTAACGAGCTGCAGTCTATGTACAATGTACGTTAATATTAGACCTATGGTTTAAGTGAACATATTTTGGACCACGCTTAAACCTGAGCAAGAAGGCGTGAAAAGTTTTAATACGAACTAAAAGAAAAATTGTGAAAATTGCAATGTGGGGGTGGGGTCCGGACATGTACGTCATATTGTTACTTTGCATTTTCAAGGCTAAGCTGTGTAAGTATGACGCATTTTCCTAACGTGATACCTAAACTTACTATATATTTCTGCTCTCCGATAGTAGATATAGTATAAGATATAATTTATTACTTTTCGCAAGTGGCCGCGATAAGCTGCGAGGCCACATTCGTATTTTTGGCACACCCTAGGGAAATTGTTTTTTTTTTTCACAGATCCTCTGCGTTTCGTAGCCCAATACTATCACAGCGGTTGCTCTACCACATAGGACATACCAGCCAAGTGTCAATAGATATAATAAACATCGAATCACGTCGCTTATAATAGTAATATTACATTTTTTATTTAACAAAATTATAATAATTATAATAATAAATATACCTTTTGCAATGATCAATTTAGTTAAAATAAATAATAGATATTATGGGAATTATGTATACCAAAAGCCCTTGTCATAGTTTCTACATATTATATGAATGTCCTATGGTGTAAAGAGTGGAATTTTTCTTCATCATTTAATTTTTGCAGAAGCCTTAATACCTAACTAAATGCTGCGTGAACTTTGCAGACTTTGTCTTATATGATAAAAATCATATCATTAATTGCACTTCAAGATCGCAAATTTTTTTCTATACCATTGCATTGAAGTTGAGAAAATACCATGGTATAATTCAGTAATGAGCTTTTATTGTCATTTGACTTAAAAAAAAAAAATTAACTTACTCTGTTTTAATTCTACGGTACAAATGTTAAGAATGTGTTAAATATTTATCGACGGTTGTTGATACACTTTGGGGATAAATTATTTTATACAAAGATCAAATTTCAACAAAATATGTTTAAAAATACCTAAACAATTTTAATATTTTCCACAGTGTAAAACTAAAGGCCAAGTTAATATAATTGTGCTTGTTATATTTGGAATAATTCTCAGAATATAATAATTCGGAAATGTATTTAAATAAAAAAAATAAAAAAACAGGTCACTTCGTAGGTAATAATAATTATATTATATTCATTAAAGCTGTCACAGTGTCACGCTTTATTAACTTTTATTGCCGAGTTTTTAACTTCTCAACTGAGACTCAACGCAAACTTAATGCATTCACAACATAAATCATAATACGTACCTGCCTCAAAATCGATGCATTAAATTATTACGATAAAAATGTCTATTAGATTTTAATAATTATTCCATGTTAGCTGGTAAGGCAGTATTTCCGTTTTATTTTCGAGCATATAATTTTTAGATTATTGATTAAATATAATATACCTATTATGTTACTTAGTAACAACTATAAAACGTTGTGAGTCTCTGGTATATCAGTGACAGATTAATACCAAATGTCGAATTTAATATTAATAACTAGGCAACACACTTGACGAGTACAGCCGAGTACAATTTAATGTTTATTGAAAAAAATCTTGATTTTTTACTTGGTAGCACTTGGTACGCTGATTAATACTCTTGTATGTATATGGGTGGTTTTCTTATAAATTTGGGAAGTAATCAAAAATAGTTATTTCTACATCATATACGTTGCGGTGGGATCCCGTAATAATACAGAACGAATATTATAAGAGAGAAGCGTATGATGTATTTGTTGACTCTTATTGAATTCAAAGACATCGCCGATCTAGTTTTTAATCTACTATACTACCAGCTAATTTCTGTAGGTACCATATAATATTTGCTTTTCTTCTTATAATTTTGTAGGTATAATAAGATAATAGGTATTAATAGTAATAATAGTTTAATGTTTAATGTACCATTGTACCATAAAATTTCATTAAAACCAGGATGCACTACCGATTTATTATTAAACTATTATAGTCTATTATAGTCATATACAGTCATAAGTTTTTAATTTATATCGCTCTTACTACAATGAACGAGTGCCTAAGAGTATTGCAATCTACAATACAGTATATTCTTGGGGAGGAGGGAGAAGGAGTTGAGTAACCCCCTAACCCCAAAAAAAGGTCACGATTATTATGTATAAATTACATTTTATTAATATGGACACAAAAGACCTAGGTTTGACTATTGTTTTATTATTTATTAATTAGGTAGCACTTATGTATTTATTATAGTTTCGTCTTTCCATAATAATGGGTTATCACTTGTCATAAACGTGTAGATATTGTGGACTGTGATAAATATCATATGGTGTCAAATGTCCCAGTTTCATAGTGGGTTTATAGGTTCTAGTCGTTGACTTCGAAAAGTCATCAAAAATCTCTATTTGAATTCATACGTAATATGAAATTTTTGAAATTTATAGCTCGGTCCAATGAATATAGGACCAATGTCGAATAAACCATTGGTGAAAACCAGTAGCTTAGATGGAGCTCAATCAGGGGAGGCAATACTATAAAATACTATATTATTTAATTGCTTTTGTTATAGGCAATAACCGTGATTAAAACGGGCATGGACCAGTTGCGCCTAAAACAATATTTGTATTTTAGGTCAGTATACCAATTGCGCTACTTATATTGTAGGTTCCTTATTTTTGCATGGGCATATGTAAGTTACTACACGGCGGAAAAAGTTACATATGAATATACACAGTAAATGTGCAACTTTTAACCTTTATTTTAGTCCAAAAACAGTCGTTGCCGATTTTGAACAAGCTATTCATTTTGTTGTTTAAAAAGTTTGGCCTTCAATAACTCTGGTAGGTTGTAGGTTTCATTTCACACAAGCTTAGTGGAGGAATATCCAAAGATATGGACTATAAGCTGAGTATAAAAACATAGATTCTGAAATAGGAAAATGGCTACATTTAATTTTTGGCTTGTCACTTTTTCCACACTATGAAGTGGAGGATGTTTTTATAAATGAATTAATGACAATTTAGCCAACGAATTCAAATGTTACTAAATTCACTGACTATATCGTTGAAAATGATATATCATCAACCTCTACATTCCCTCCCATACTGTGGGCATCGAATACAATAAGCTTTGAACGTACGTAACCTAACCTAACCAATGCATGTGAAGGTTTTCATCACATTTTTATTCCTCACATCCAAATATTTTTGTCTTTCTAAAAGCAATTATAGAAACACAAACCAACACTTACCTATACTGCAATAAACAGTACTGAAGAAGATAAATATACACCAAACCGAGCGTATTTAGTGAAAAAAGTGGCCATAGAATATTAGAATCTATTATTGAGAAATACAAATCCGGAAAAATTACTTGCAAAGAATTTTTAAAACCAGTTTCTTATTATTACAGTAAAATATAAAAAACATTAAATGGAAACATAAATTGTAATTATATTTTTATATTTTTATGTATATTAATTATGTATTATTGACTTGTATCTATGTGTATAATTTGGTATAGATTTATATTGTACAATTATTATTAATATTAACGTTTATTGTAAAAATAATATAAACCCTGAAAACAACTGAGCGCAATTGGTCTATCAACCCAAAAAAAGACATAGCGCAATTGGCATATCGACCCAAAAAATACAGAGCGCAATTGGTATATCGACCCAAAAAAGACAGAGAGCAATTAGTATATTAAAAGGTCATTTTAAGCGCAATTGGTAAACTCCCATTAAAACATCACAAACAAAAAATTTCCGAGGGGACCATCCACCCTCCCTCTGCAACTACGCCTCTGGTGCAAACACTGAACTGTACATACCATTGCAACAATAAGATCCTTGGTATTAAGGAGTTCTGAATATGGACATTAATGTATCATATCATATAAATACTAGATAATGTATTGGAATTATCATGTTAAATAGATTATTTAGTCAGCTTAAGAGTCGTTTCAAATTTAGAATAAAGGTTAGGTTGCAATCAATAATAAATGTATTTTTAATAAAAATAAGGAAATATTTAATAATATATATAATATCTTTATTATGCAATTTTTTTTTAATTCCCCAAAAAATTATACTTCGCACCCGGTTTCTCTGAGTTCAAGGTACCCGGTCTGCGTATTGTTCTATACATCTGTTATCTTTCATTGGCGAACACTTAACGCCAATACATAAAACTTCTTATACAACACAGTTCATTTGGAAATCTCGACGCCTATGATATATTATTGATAAACAGTTTGTAATCGCACCCGGCGTTTTATGTGTGTAACGAACCGAATGGAACGGAATACGTCTGTATAAATCGGGTTGGGCCTTTTTTAATGCAACAGCAAACCTATTCTTTCTTGCCCTGAGAAAAAAATGACCTTTTGTTTATTTTTCTCGACGTTTTCCGTTTGGCGTTGTAGTGCCGACAGACCCGCGCATTTGACACGACCAACACAGTATAGACGTGACATGACAACGCTTTAAGTGCGGACTAGGACGGACTGTGTATTGTAATGTGTCGCTTAAATATACTACAACAGCGGGCGTGTTGTGGGAAAGCAAAACAAAAAAGCAGCAAAGCCTTGTCGTCGCTGCGACTGAAGTGTCTGTTTTCATTGGCGAAATACTGCTATTATTACGTTGGAGAATATTCATACATTCTACATTAGGGTACTTCAGCAGCTGGAAGCCGGAAGAAAAATCGACGATAAATCCGAAAAATGTACCAACAGTGCTACAATGACAGGATTATTATACTAAAACATTTATTTTCATGGTTAATTTGTCTATTTTTAAGAACATTTGTTTCTTTTCTTTCCTATTATACAGGTACATAAAATTTCTGAAAAAAAAGGTTTTAGAATTTTTTAAATAAATGTTTAAAAAATAATATAAAGTTAATCGACTCATTTTTATCGGAGGCGCCAACGGTCATGTAATACCGAGATTATTATAAATAAAAGTATAATAATGGGAACGGACTGGTTGGCATCAATAAGTTTGCACATGAGATTATAATATTTTAAGGAGGACCTAACTTGAGTGGTTCAAAGGGGTCCCTCTATACATCGCACAAGTGAGAGCTATAGTTATTACACGCATACAGTTTTCTAACATTTAAAATAGGTATAGATATAACTACTACCTATTTTATTATTGTTTACAATATTTTTAGCTAAAAAACTATAAAAAAAAAATTCACAATAATATTAATATAGTGTTATTACTTATTTAAGATTTACTAAAAAATAGTAGTTTAGTATCTATATAATATTTTAAGTTATGTAGGAGCATTATAATTAATTTCGATAGTGGAGAAAATCTAATAATAAAATGGTCGATAGGTAATTGATTATTATATCTAATTATTATACATTTATTTTTAATTTCATATTTGTTCTTGAATACTATTTAGCTTTTTCTAAATAATACATCTATTATACTTACATAGGTACTTATTGAAATGTAAATAGCCAATAAATAATTTTTAAACAATAATTTTGCCACTATTCTCATATTTAGATACAAACAAAAAATATGTATTTACAGGTTGCTTTGATGTTTGGTATTAATCCCAAACAAATTTATCTTAAAGTAGCATTATATTAGAATTCAGAATATAAACATTATGACATAATTATTTTGCTAAGTATAAGTACAAACAAGATTCGTCTCGCCGAAATGAGCCCAGACAGGAAAACCTCCGACTAATATGTAATATTTTAAAGGTAAAATGATATAAAACGATTATAGTATAATACAATACAAAATATTATTAATAATAATAATAATAATAATAACATCAACGATATAGGTAAGTAATAAGTCTGTTCATAATATCTGGTCACTGTGCATGCTTTTTGTCGAAAATGTTTTTACACTGCGTTCAGACTGTTATATTTTAGATTCTGAGAGTAGCGGTGAATGTATCGATTTTACAATAATAAGTGTTATTATTATTTTAAATGTTGGGGATCGGTTCAGGTAGAAAATTGACTCTACAATGGGTACTCTGGGGAATCTAAAGTAAAAAGACTCTAATACTTTTCAAAATTACCAGAAAAAAAATCAATACATGGTAATATATTTCAAATATTTAGATTCTTTTTGAGCTGTATGTTATAGACATTTGACATTTTCAAATTTTACAAATTTTTTTTTCATAAATGTCGATAAAAAGCTTGGAAATGTAATTCAAGATTCTTCATAAGTTGTTATTATAACTATTTATTATTATAAAAACATAAATGATACATGGTCAAATTTTTTTTATAATCATTTGAAGTTCAAATTTTGTCAAAATCACGAACAAATTACTTTGCAGTTAATAAATGTATACAATTTTCAACTGTTTGGGTTGGCCAATTTAAACAAGGTTTCTCATAAATAGTTCATACTGTTTAATCAAAAACTCTAAAAGTATACAAACAGAATTTTTTGTAGTTGTTTTAAGTTAAAATTGGGATGAAATTAAATATTTAAACGAATTTGATTTATTTGTTTTGTTTATTTAACCTTTAAAATATTGCCTTGTCCATGAAAATGAATCACTCCGCATGAAAATATGGTGTAATATGGAGTAAGACGTTCAATATAGTTTTCAAACGATATTAAAAAATAGTAGTATAAATGTTTAATACAGACGATTAGACGAATTATTACCAAACCTCTTTCGTGTTTTTTTAATCAGTTTTTTATTTTGTTTGTGGAAACGGAACAATAAAATCGTTTTCAAACGAGGTTTTTGAATCAATTAAATCGAATAGAAGGCCTCACGAACCGGAGTTATTGCGTTTTACTCTTACTGAATAGCCATTCAAGCTAATAATAATAATTCGGCCTTTTGTGTTACGAGCGTACAAATGAATATGAATTACGTTTCAGGCATAATTAGTTCCACTTAATTTATATATTATTATATATTTTTGGTTAGGAATGATAAATGAAAATTTAAGTTTATCGCAATTCGCATTTCGCTATTATAATATACAAAAGCTCACAATTTATTCAAACGAAACGAAAAAAAAAACGTTAGTTTTTAAGTTATTTAATAATTAGTAATTATAAGTTTCATTAGTTATTAAGTTTGTTAATTCTTATACACAACACACACACTATACATACTAAGTAGACATTACTAGTTACTAGTAGAGTTCAACAGAAATTCGAAGCGTATATAACTTTCTTTTCAACAATCATACCTGGTATAAAGTGCAATATTATTAGACGATGAGTGCATTAGTATAAAATATTAAAACACAAAATTTAATGTTTTCACATCGCTCTTTTGAAACTGCTTTTTAATAAAATATCGAAAACATAATACGTATATAGGTTATTGAATGCATTTAAATTATACGGACAGCCAATTTGTTTATTTATTTATTGCCTATTCAATATATGTATCGGATTCAGGCATCGATTCAATAATCATTTCACCTATATATTATACATCTAGATATATTGCGTATATTAGTATTAAATTTTTTTTTCATCAGAATACAATTATTTATTCCGTTTCACCGTGATTTATTGACCAAACCGATAACAATATATTATAATATTATAATATGCAGTTGTTTTAGACTTCAAGAAGTCCACTGCAGCCTAAAGGTTTTTATAAAATACCTGAACATGACACACAACGCCGGCAAACCGGAATCGAACGCCGTTGTTGCAACAATATTATAATAGTATGCCTATTGCCTGTGGTACTGCAGTTGAAATATTTTACGTTTTAGAATATTTAATAGAATATTGTGACGTGAACTACGACTAAAAATGACCCGAAAACCCACATAAAAGTACGAATACCGTGATATCAAACTGCGTAAATAAAATAATATAAATATAAAAAGAAACGGAGACGACGACGTATTCGAATGACGTTATAATATACTATGTTTTTGGTAAACACCAAATATAATAATAATATATCCTATTGGTAGGAAATTTAAAACTGCGTCCAAAGAGGATGGGTTAGCACTGTCACATTCGCCATGAATATAAGCGTAGGTTGGTGTGTTTTGTATAAAAAATAAAAAATAATATTATACTATATTACGGTAGAGATTAACTTTATAATAATGATTTTTAGGTCCTTAACTACGTTATTTGAACAAACAATCGTATTTTGAGTTTTTACGCGAATAATCGAATTTTTGTTTTGTTGTTTTCATCGATCTGCAGACTTCAAATCGTTATACTTAACAATGATATTATAAATATAAATTGGTATTATATATTTATATTACGTTTAATATTATGATGTACCTACCTATCATATTATAATGTCGTACAAGACATGCAGCAGCTATCGTATACATATCGGCACGACTGTTTTGATAATTTTATTGTTATTGTTTACATCACGACATCATTATACTATTGCGTTATTCTTTCTTTGTTTGATTCAACTCTGAAACAAAAAAAAGTAGTAAACGAGTAAAACACAATATAACAAATTGAGAATTATTATTTTATTGCCCTCAATACATACATAGCAATAGCTATATTATTGTCATTATCTATTTATGTACTTTACAATATATTATATTGTACACACTATACAGGGTGATTCACCATCAGGCATGCTCATCCCCATTTTATCCTAGGACATTGAGCATATTTTCAGAATTATTAAATATACTATATTTTCAAATAGGTACTTAGATTTGTTTGGAATTTAAATTATGGCATTTGTATAGCGATAAATATTTTATTTTTTAAATGAGAACCTCCGCGATATAATAGGTATTTTAGTATTATGGTGCGTATTATTATTGTTATTTTATTTCGTAAAACCGGAACATCGCGAGGTTCTTATAATTGGTCTCACGTATAGAAACGACAATATAATTATACACACACACACACACACACACACACACACACACACACACACGCATATAAATAATATGTATATATACACACAACATATCCCGTGACATAAAACGGTATATATATATGTATATATTAATGTGTTTGCGTATCTCCTCGAGTACTTAAACGATTATACTTAACGGGCCGCGTCTTATGATTTATATGTATCGTAACGTATAATCCCGAAATGAAGAGCGCCAGCAACTACGCAATTACAGACGCAATTATACTGTACACATATTTGTTTAGCTTGCAGCAGATATTAATTATAGGTAGCTGGCACCTAGGTCCTAAGTGTCCTACACAATATTATATCATTACCGACGCGTAGATAGAAACGATTGTCGCTATTAATAATGTATGGTGCTCGACAAAAATAAAATTTAAGAAAAAACGACTTCAAACACTTTATCGGTGCACAAGTTGAGATACAGTAGAATGTTGTGTATGTATGTATAATAGGTATTATTATAAGGGGAGGCAGTGAACAACCACACGAGTACGTACGAATTCAATTTCGAATTTTTTTTTTTCAGAAATAACAATTTTCTCATTTGGCTCACCAAAACATCGCAAGTGTGATGTTTAGTACAAAACATTCATCGAAATACACATTTAAGTGTCACACAATAAAACAACATTTTGTAAAATGATTTTCGTCAAAATCCAACAAATCCAAACAATAGTTCATTTTGACATATTCATTTTAAGTATTTTATTTTTGGAGTAGGAAGAACTAATTTTGTATTAGCGTCTTAAACGTTTTTAAATTGTTGCTATAGTTTTGGTTCAAATACAAAGAACGTGAAAATAAAATCAAAGAAAACATGTGTAATTTCGGGTATTCATTTGAAATAATGGACGCATTATTAAGTGCGAATATTCTATGACGGAAAAAAAAAGATTTAAGTAGTCCTTCAGTTGTAAAACTATAAGTAGGTAAGTAGATAAAATAAAATGACGTAGGTACGAAGTACCTGATTTTAAATTATAAGCCGATCGAAAAATGTATCGGTTTTGCAACGATGTTCCTGGCACCATAAACGTATAGGAGCAGTGAAAATTCTTAGATTTTCAACACCAATATATCTTTCCTGGCAAGAATTCAAATCTAGTTGGTACTTTGGATGTCTAAAATAAAAATATTCCCAGCACCCTTCTTCATAATATTAGGGGAAAAAAAGTGGGGAAGTAGGTAATTGCTCTGCTGCAACAATAGGTGTCGAGTGTACCTCAACATTGATGAATAATCACCGTAATATATATTGTGATAAATTTGAATTCAACGATACTCATTCCACAGGTATGATAAACGATTTTTTTATATTACCATTTATCACTAAGAATAATATATATTATGACATATTTGTATTGCTATTAAAGTAATTTATTTTACTCTTAGTAACACAGTTGGTTTAATTAATGTTTTCTAAAAACATTGAACATGAAAATGTCATTATGAGTGTATATATAATATAATTATATACGTGAAAGTTTCAAGTACCAGTGAATAATTATCTAAATCACAAAAACATAACTAAAATAATTATTCTTCGTGGCTTGGTATGGCACGATGTTTGGTCACTAACGTGATATCAGGTCAAGCATCAGCTGGTATCACTAGTTCCCGGATGGGTGACCATTCGTGTTTGTTTTGACAAATCCTCGACCCATTTACACGTGCTATAACCTCTTACCAACCTTACTCTCCTCCAGATTAATAAACCTACTAAATAACCCAGGCTAATAACTTCAGATGCCGAAGCCTCAATTCAATGGAAAAAAATCATATTTCTTTTAAATATAAAAAAAACGAAAAATGTAAAACGGGAATATTTACACAAAACCAATTTTTTATAATTTATAAACAAATAGGTACTTTTAGAGACTTGATACTGTTATTAAATTGTAAATATTTACTTTGTCATTTAGTAAAAATAATTAAATTTTAATATCAGTTTCTTTTTTTTAGTTATTTATAGACATTTGGAATTTTACACTTTTTTTAGTCTTTATTTTATTTATGTATGTTAAAATTTTTGTCTGAGAGAAAAATACATTGACAAAAAAAAAAAAAGAAACACAAGGTTCCTCTCTTATTTTTCTACAGTAACTAAAATATCGAAAATTTAAATTCACAGTTTTTTTATATAAGCGTTTTGGATTTTTATTTTTGACAGTAATTGTAACCTACATTTTTAATTTGTATACTATTTTATTTATAGTATTCGATAATTTATTGTTGAGTACTAATGTAATACTACATTCATTACAGTGACTTACCCTGTCAATAATCTACTATATTATAGCAAAGCGACCATGGGAGTACATATAGACATATAGTATACATTTCAGGATCGTATCCTGTAGGGCAAACCTATGTACTAGTGGAGAGACGCTCTTTACCTCACGCACTGAATATTAATCTTTGTAATATAAAAACATAGCACATGTTGAAACAATTAAATAAATCAATTTATAAAAAAGTGTTTATAATTGCAAAAAAATTATAATTTGTCAACAGTTTGGTATTTTAATTAAATTGTTATTGATATTAATAAAATACATATGGCCCGACTTTAAGTATTTACTTAATTACTTTTACATTTAGAGCGCCATATCTACATCTACTGTAAGAATCTCTCCGCACTTGGTACGCACGTGGATCGAGACCCTTGCATATTATTATACATAGCGTTTGTTTTTTAACAGGTAGTAACATGCCAAGGGACATGTTTAGCACTCTACCCCCCACCCCCGTGGATTCACACCTGTGGGTGTGACGTAAGGAAGATTTCATAGAATAGGCGTGCATGTTATTTTTTATGATAGGTATAATATACTGATACGTATGTGTGTATTGAATATCGAAAATTATTTTGTACAGAAAATATGCATGAGAATTGAACGGATGGTTTATCAAAGGAAATAAAGACAGCACAATCAAAAACAAAATGTTTAGATTTTTGAAAGAAAAATTATTCTTTATTTTAAAGGCGAACTAGATTTTCCATGCCAACAGCCGGTCTCATCCGCCACATTGAATGTTTCACATTAATAATATAATTTATTATGGACTTTCGTCGATATAAATTACAATCAAATTGTAGCGAGCACGTGCTTTCGATACCGCAATATTGTGTACATTAATATTTTGTCATATATATTGTGGCTTATAACGAATATTAAATAAATATATCTATGTTTACATGTGTCTATTATATTCTTTTTGGAGGGTTGAATTTATTTTTCAAACAATCGACAAAAATTTAGTATTATTTGTATAGATTCGCACACGTGTGTTGGACTTTCATTTTCCAATCGACATCACTTTTCAACGATGCGTATAAAATATAATATATATAAAATGAAATACATATGAACCGGCATGCTAGCAAAACGTCAAACGCAGTCTATTAAAACGAGGTTTTTTATTTTTTATAGGTTTATAAAAATGGATCACAGTACGACAAATATGTGATATTAAATATGAATAATATATAGTGCACACAGAGGGATTTACTGAGTAAGTCTATCTACCATTTAATTTGAATTTATTCAAAATATCTTTGTAGTGAGTGTGACAACCATAATGTATCTATAACTGAATATCCTAACATGTTATTTCTAAATTTTATTATTCTAATTATTCCAACATTAACTGTCAACATTTTATCACTATGTATCACTATGCACTAATGAGTTCTTCTCAATAATACGGTAAAAAACCTTTGTACCTATATGGGCATATTGTTTATATTCTTTTACAGCGAGTACCTATAGGTATATTTGAAAGTTGAAATACAAATCATAATAACATAAAATAATAATAATAAACAGTAAAAATTCGAGTTTTGACCGGCCTAGATATTATATTATGGACTTAGTATGGGTGTTTACGAAACATTTCAATGTTTACAAGCAGATTTTCATCCAGATTACCAACAAGTGTGCAAAGGTTAAGACTGAATACGCAGGTAGGTATATTATGTTAAAAAATGTTTTAATTGTACTGTTTACTCTTAATATAGCTGTTAATTTGATTCATACCATCAATCAAAATCAGATAATATAACACATGTATTTTGTATACATAATAATTACTACACGTTAAGATTAGTTTCGGTGTTTACTAATCCCAACGAAATAAAATAATCAAATGTACTATTATTATTATCTCCACGAAAATCAATCGAGTCCGTGGACTTTGTTTGAAGCTCGTTTCACAACCAACATATTGTGTGTGTGCACTTTCGTGATCTTTCAACTATTGACAGTCATAGACCAATAATTATAATAACAAGGTATTAATTGTAGATAGGTACAAAAGTCCGAGTGTACAATCATTGATTAAGTGTACTTAGCGCACGTGTAGTATTCACTAGAGAACGATTATTTGTTGTTTCCGTTAGAAGACTTTTTAAAAAAATAACAATTTGTACGAACGAATTACCAATAGGAGGATATCATATTGTTATATAAAATGAAAATATAATAGGTATACTATCGTATTAACTATATTATTATTATTAAACGAGATCTAGTAACCTTTGGGTGTGACACGAGTAACTCGTTTTTAATTGACAAACGTACAATAATTATCAGCTGCGGCGATGGTTGAGCAATGTGCTATAATATGTAATAAAATTATAATATATTATATTAATATTAAAACGCTGTAACGGCGCGCAATTGCACGCATAATAATTAATAAACGATATCTGCAATAAACACGCCTGGGCACATGTAACAATCGCACTTGGTGAAGAATAAGGCTACATGTGGGAGGGGGGACAGTGTGTGTGTGTGTGTGTGTGTGTGTGTTTGTGAGAGAGAGAGAGAGATAGAGAGAGAGACATAGATTGACGTCGTTGATCGATTTAAAAAAAAAAAGAAATATGAATCTTTTCATATCTATAACGGAAGCGCTACGATGCGAGTCTACGACGTAGAACAGCCGACGCCGCCGCGAGGGACTTTAGCATCGGGTTAGGAGATTTAGTCGAGTGAGATGAGATTCTATGAATGCGGGCTGCGTCACGAAAACCGGACGCGATGTAAAACCGTAAATGGTATATTATGTATATTATGTATGTAAAATAAATAATAACATAATATTATGCGTAATGCAAGGAACGTGGGTAAGAAAAAAATACGCAGCTGCAAATTTCCCCGACGCTTAAATATGTATTACTGCCACCGTATTCGGTGAATCGCGTATTCTCGCCCTGCCCCGCCCACGAGTTTAAAGTTATCGAGATATCGTTACACGTGCCATTTTATATATAAAAGGTCTGAGACATTTTGCAAAACGCATAAACGCTCATGCACAGACGCTATATAGTGCGCGCGATATCGTCACTGGCTGCAGCGGTCCAGACATCATCATTTCGATTAACTCTCCGGGCCACAGACATTTCTTTTGCTATTTATTATTCCACTCAAATCTGTGCTCGAACTACGGGCATTTCCAGACGCAGAGGGTAATGTCGAGAACGAGATTGCAGCGGACCTTCGACTATTGCTTTATTAGTCTGCAGCACCGATTGACGTTCAAAAGACCAGCAAAATCGCTGTGGGCTTAGGATTAGTAATTCATCTATTCTGCGCTATAATAGTCATATTGTCTGCAGCTGTATGAGTGGGCACACCAATAATAATTTAATGTGCCTACGAGTAATTACTAATATTGTGTTCCAACGACTGGTATGTGTCCGACAAGTGTAGTCGGTATATAATCAACTATTCGAGTACGCAGACCGTTCCTTGGACCTGTGACATATTTTTACCAACAATCATCAGGAAACGCAGAAATAACAAATATGGACCATTCCTGCACCACTGTAAGTATCCACATGCGTGACAAACATTTGGCAAGTATACCGGTCGCGTGAACTTGCTTTGAAAAGTCACGTAGACTAAGCTATTAAAAAAAACGTCCAATGTTTCGATGGATTTTATTGTGAATTTTGGTTAATCACGGTGACATTGTGGTAACAACTAATAACAATATCATATTGTGCTTATCGCCAACACACTCAGTACGACGTTTCACGGTCATATATGTCTAACTACGGCCTGTTTATTGTCCCCTTTGAACTTAAAAAAATGGGCGAAAACAAAATCTACCTATTCGGTTTTACACGAATATAACGGATGGTAAGACTTTAGCATAGAAATACAAGTGACTGTATAATACTATACATCATACCTCATCCCATAAAACACTGATAATGGATCCAATTGTTCCAATTTATTGTTTAATAAGATACAGCGAGGTATGTTATGTACGTATTTGGTCTGTAATGAGGTTCGTAACACGTGGCACCTGTTGTAGCTATTACCAGATATGTTTAGAAACTTCTTTCACATCAATTATGACGAATAAGTATAGTGATAGTAACTGGGACTTTTGGAGTGTGCCAAACTCGGGGTACTGCAACAAGTATGTATATAGTAAGTGCACAATAATAATATTTTAGTCATTATTCGCAAGACACATAATGTTCAACGAATTTTTAAGTAAGGTTTGGATAGGGCAGTCCCCTCGCGACGTATTCAGAAGTTACAACCGAATAATGTATGTTGCAAAATATATCGAACGTGTTTACTATCGCCACCGAGAATGTTCGATTTAGGTACAATATTTTTCACGTTCTCCCGCGACGGGCCTCCGGTATGCATATATATTGTGACACGTTGACTCGCGTTATTATAAAACATTCAGCAGTAGTTATTAAAATAATAAGTAAGTGTTATTAGTAAATTACTCGACTATCCCGTAAATTAGTTATTAGTTATTACGGATCATGCGATAAATTAATTTCGTTGGTTTTTATATAATATGATTAGCCCTTATCACCCGAAAACCTCGTCGTCGTTTTGTTGACGGTGACTCATTAGTATAATATAGAGACAAATAGTTGTAAATTGTTATTATCATAAACCGTAACATAAATACTCATGTAAAGTAATATTATATATCGTTTTAAAACGCAGAGGGTTCGAGGTTTTATTTTCATGAAATTATTGTCGACATTTCGGATGGTTGCCATTTTATAGTCTAAAATAATACGTACACGGTTATTATTATAATTATTATTATCTATTTGTTACGTGGTGCTTACCTTAAATAAATACAAACCGCGAGTGATAAAATCCATCTAATTTCGTCATCAAACGGGATGAAAAGTGCAATAATGTGTCTGACATTGAACCTCTAGTCATAATAATATAGATATAGTATGCTTGTAATGTCTATTGTATTGTGTTTCTAAATATCTGTCAAAGACCTCAAAACAAAATATGCTTTAATGGTATAATATATTAGGCATATACCTAACTACCTTCATAACGTTCGTATATGTATCGATAACGTCGCTTAATTTATTCAAAAAATTGTGTGCTGAACGTATAACGGCATAACTAACACGGCCATTAGTGACTTCTTTAGAACATTCCATTCATTAGATTTTCCCAGAAATATTAAAAGAAGTTACCACCAAATGTCTTTTAAATTTATAATTCGTAGGGTTGAATATCATAATTTAAAAATTATATAGGTAGAGATGGTTTGGAGCAATAATATTTTTTAGCTGCAACTTATAATACATCTCTTGAATGAGGATTACAAAATATTTCATGCATTAATTTAATTTAAAGTTTTGGTAAACAAGTTTAAAAAATATTTTTTTAATCTAATTATTTTCAATAAACAAAGTCATTTTGAAATTAATTTCTTAAAAAATGTTGACGTTGCAACATTTTATTATCATTGATCTCACGATTTTTTTTAGTTTCAATAAAGTTTCAATAAAAATTGTGAATATTAATATTAATATTACTATGGTCATTCAGTTTAATGTTTTGATATTATCTTGTTTCGCTTTCTGATGAGACTTAAGTATGGGCATAGTGAATTTAATTGATCATATTTTGAATTAAAGTTTTATTAAAATATCTACCTTTTAATTAGGTATAACATTTAATCCGGAATCCAATAACAAAAACAATTGAGATATTGTGTGAAAACGATCATCAGTTTCTAGTTTTACTACTGCACCTACACCACTCACCACGTTGAAGGTTTAAACGTCAAAATAAAAATGGTCAATGATATTGTATTTTGCCAAATATATCTTGCAAACGGCCAACTACCAAGTGTAGTTATACTTACCTACCGAATCGAACTGCGACACGATATTGTTACACATTTTTATATTTTCGCGTACCTGTCGAATTATTGTCGATACCTTATACTACTAGGTATATTATCGTGGAGGCCATCAGTTTAGAAACAGACTGACATGAGCTCATGAAATTGTATTATTATTATTATTATTGTTACCATAGCCAGCACCCAGCAGTATTGTATAGTTGTTCACAAAAAAATACATATTATATAAAAAACAAATTGTATGTTCTAAGGTGCCTTTAGCGAACATGCTTCATCCGCAAAATTATTCATATGAAACTTTTATTATTTACCATGTACCAAATTGACCTATTGTTTTAGTAAATATTTTCATGATGTAGGTAAACAAAAAAAATAGGGGTAGTGGCCAGTGGGTACACTAGAAATATTATAAACTGTAGTCTACATTGGACGTTCACCTCAAGGACAATGATGAAGTGAGAAAGTGAGATTATATGCTCAGTGATTAATATCCGCTTGAGATAAGTAGGTACAACAAAAACGAAAACGCGTAAGACGAACAATTATTTATACAAGATTAACGACACTTTTATACAGGGAGACTCGTGCGTACTCCGAGTGTGTTCACGCAACTACGCAATTCTTCATCCGGATAACTATTCACAAAGTTTTGTTTTTTTTAGCTCCGCGGTAAATAAGTCATACGATGATGATATTCGTTATCTTAACCGTGTGTAGGTTGTTGTTCAGTATGTACTCCGTTGATAGGTCTCTCGTGTTACGTAAATGCACCATGCATGAAATTTTTATTTTTTTGCACCGCCAAGTCTATAACTTATTCATCAAATTTTTTTTTACAAGCTTCACCAGTTACCAGAATGAAATGGAAACTATAGAAAATGTGTAGTTATTGTCACCTGAAATACATCAATTATTTGATGTTATATACGTAGTCGTAATTCATAAATCATAATAGTTATGTAATTATTACTGCATTTGATTATGCAAAATAATTCTATACCCAGAAGTCATAGATCTCTTATAGTAACATAGGTAGTTCCTTAATGACAGTATCATAAGACAATTATTTATTTTATTGGGGTTTTTGGGAAAAATCCTGTATCAGAGTACTACTTTTCATCGTATGGCATATTTAAGGCATGCATCACATATTTTTTAGCTCAACTCTTTCTACAAAATAGAGAATACATTATAAAATAAAGCATTGTAACATGTTTGGGGCAAAACATTCTCAGAACACGTTAGGCATAATATATTTAGCTTTGTGGTAAAATTTACATATTATTTCTCAACGGTTTTGCATCCAATATGGGGTCCAGATTACATACGCTCGCTGCAGGAGATCGTGACACGGCCTCAGCCATGGAATGGCATATTAATGAGGGATAGGTACCGTAAGAGAGATATTGTGTTATTATTATGTTTTCGACTGAAAAGACGGAATTAATACCACAAACGGTTCGGCCGACAATTATTGAAATTTCCCGACCAATATTATTTAATGTAACGTAATTGTGTAGCGTAAGCTTCAGGTGCGTCTCATCTGCAAAACAGAGTATACATGATAATAATATATTATTATTAAACCAGCTGAAACTGTGACAATAACAATATACTATTGTTTTTATTTTCATTTATTCTTAAAAAAACATGAAGGTCCCCACTAAAAATGTTCGTGTGGGGCCCTATGGAGTTATATTATAGTTATAATTTATTATCTATGCCCAGTAAAATAAGACAAACACGTAGGTTCAGCTTGATATTATCTCCGTTGCATGGAAAAACATTGGATCATAGTTTATATTTTTGACCTAGATTTTTTTGCATAATCAATTTTTAGGTCGCAAATGTTATAGTATGCTATGATTTTACGTTCATTAAATATATCATGTAGTGAAGAGCATATTTTTAATGCAAAAGAAATAGCAATGTTGTGCATGTTTTTGCACAAAATACTTACAGGTAAAACATTGAGTTATACATCAATTATCTTTTGCGCATCCAGATTTGTTTTTTTTTTTTTTTTGGTTAAGTCAGGTACGAATCGCTTTATTTTCTTGAATGTTTAGTGAATCGAATATACTATATGTTGTACCACCGCGTGTAATTATTCAATATTGACTCGCAGACTGGTATTATAGTGACATATCGCATAATATGTACAATTCTCTTAGTGTCCTTAGAAATTATTTTATTTTATTTATATGATTTAAATGCGATTGCCCTTAGTCTCATTGTAATTGAACCACATATTTGAGAAACTACGTAAGTCAGAAATTTAAATATTGAGTGGAATATGTTATCAAATGATAGACGGATAATGTGTGAACATTTGCATAAAAAATATTTAATTTTACCCAAATAATCAGTATGAAAGAGAAATGACCAAGTATCACTGGTAGAGTAAAAACAGTTTTTTCTTGTTTTCTCAGAAATACATTTTATAGACTTTCGATTCTCCAATTAGTGGTTCGATTATGTTTGATATGTGTATATCCCATCTCGCATTCGAACACCAAATGTAAATATTTTATTTTAGTTAATTTGTTTATTATGGAGTAGATTGGATAATCTATTTTATGATAGATACAAACTTTTAAATATTGAAATGGTAAATTTGAACAACTAGAAATTGAGAACGCTATAAAAATGTTTTATTGTAATTTATAATAATTATTTTTTTAAATTGAGTTTTTTTATTAAACGATTCAGAGATTAATTTCGTATGCATTAAGTTCTATGTATTATCCAAAAATAATAATAGTCATTGTTTTCCCATAAATTTGCATATTACATCCTATTTACATATACTATTTATGTACAATATAAATAGAACCAAGTACACTTCCTTGTGGACTCTGGTACACAACAATTTATTTTCCTATCATTACCTACTGTATCATTTATATAGCAACCGGTATCAAAACAAACCTAAAATAATCCATAAGCAACTTGAAACTGTCCCACCTACCCACAAACAATTTATAATAAGCACAAGTACTATTAGTATTACTATTAATATTTACTAAAATTATTGTTTAGTAATTGTTTTTTACTTTCATAATGAGCGCCCAACCCCCACCCCTAAATATTAAAAAAAATTGAGAAGAAATCGTTTCTCAAAGACCACGTTCGTTTCATTACTGGTGATAGTAACCTTCTGAATTCTATCACTCAAATAGTTTAAGCCATTTAAAACTTTCTTTAATAATTCCAAACTGAGGCATGATATTTGATAATTATTTATAGTCTACAGTATCAAATGATTTTGCGAAATCTAGAAACCATGTTAACATGTATCAAAAGCATTTGTAGTTCCTAATCCCGGTCTAATTATCAATTGCTAAAAATTGTATACTATTCTCATCGTTTACCTGTTATTTCGTTAATTAATTCATATTATGATGATTTTGAGTTATGTTATACCGAGAAAATATTTACTTTTGTAAAAATACATTTTGGCTTCTCTAATAAGTGAATCAAATTAATTCATATAAGATTTATGCTATTTAAAGCTTGTTTTTATTTTCATCGAAATTTCATTTTTTTTTGTGTAGAACACAGAAAACGTTCAGTTATCCATTATTTAATTGTTTTGTTTTTGATACTATTTTTTTTTCACTTTTACAATTTTCAATTATACAATTTATTTCATCACAAAAATTCTCAACTGAGACTTCAATATTAATATCATTATAAGCATAGTCTCAAGTCTCCTGTTTCAGATTACGTTTGATTAAATCATAATCGATATGTTATATTTTATCACTATTTTGATGTTCATATTTTACTTATGAGATTGGTACAATTATTGGACAGTGGTCTGTTATGTTGATTTGACTAACACCTGTTTGAATATAATTTAGAAAAGTTTCATCACAACATTTAACAAAGAAGTGATCTAGTCACTTGTGTGGTTTGTTTAATGGGAGTATTGTATATACATTAATAAGTGAGCAAAAACCATTTAACGATAGCATATCTAAATACTCATTATTTACGTATTCATTACCAAATAGTATTAATATTCATATCTCCTATTGTTAATGTTCGGTGTTATAGCGATTTATCATTATTTATTATGTCATTTAGTTCCAAAAATCTGTTATTATCAAGTGATGGTGATTTATAAATACATAAAATTAATTGGAACATTGCATGATTTATCAGCAATTTTTAAATTAATAATATTTGCTACTTCATTACCATATTCATTAAATTTAAGAAGAATTTTTTTTACCAAGATAATTATACCATAATTTTGGGTTTTTTCACATTAGCGTAGAACACTAGAACATTTGGAAACCTGGCAAATTATAAGTACATTTATTTATATCATGCAAGGTATCAGTAAGAACCATTACTTACATCTACGTGACAAAAATTAACATAATTTTCAAAAAAGAGTTGTAACTGATCAAAATTGGAGTTGATGCTTCCTATATTAATACAAAATATATAAAAAAAACTATTTTCGTACAGATTAAAAGTATTTAAAAATTTAGATTTAGAGTTAGAGTATTTTATAGTTAAAATATTAGTTGATGAACTTAAAATATTTATGCTTTTTTACTTTAATTTATTAACAATGCAAATTTTTAAATACCTAATTTCAATGGAAACAATAAAAAAAAAATGATTACAATTTATTTGTTATAAAAGTAGAATTCTAGTAATATATTATTTATGTACGCCTTTTGTATTATTCTTAATAACAATTATTTAAATTCAAATTAAACGAACAAAAACATTATAATCTGAATTTATGTTTGGAAATAAGTATATTATATAATCATAAATGATATATGACTGTTTAATTTGTTATGACACATCTCTATTTCTTTTTATTCAGCACGATATAAAAAGGTTGATCACCATAGACCTTGGTACTGTAACGCAAAATATAGGCTGTGTAACGTAATTACATTTGGCATCAGTTGCTAAGAGCCACTACCTACTATACTAAATTATAACGTTATAACATTAATTTCATCTTTGTTAATGTTTGGATTCCATGGCAGCTGTAACGGTCAGAATAAATTCGGGGTTAGAAAAATAGGTGTTGTATCCGGATCAAAATATAATATGTCATATATTAAAAAAGTAAATCTCGGAAACCAAAATCTTAAAGGCTAATGTTTGGTACACGTTGTTAGTCTTTAAATTCTTTAATCTCCGGGCTCAGTCACACGCACACAGTCCACGACCCTTAAAAATAGCAGTACTACCCCTTATTTCTATTTTTTATCTATAACTTGATAATCACTGCAATTTGTAATACACTCCCTCGTTCTTTCGAACCATACAGCTGTTCAAATCCTGTCCGCCCGCATGTAATGCAACAACGTGATAAAATGAAAAATATTAAGTAATAATATTTACCTTTTTAAGTTTACACGCATGGCATGCTTAAAATAGTACAATAGATTACGGCACACTTTCACATTTTTTGACACTTTAAGCCCCCAAACTTTGTTCTGTATTCTAAGAACCTAAGCAAATTCGTCGAAGGAGACATAGCTGATGAGTCAGTAATTTTTAAACCATTATACTATCAGAAATTTCTGAGACTAAACTGAAGAACATAAAGTTAGGTTAGTTATGTTAGTTTTACATGCATGGAAATTTAAGTTTAAAAATGTATATTTCTATATTGTATCTTTGTAAAGCATTTTCTCGGAACAAAAGTATTATTTATGCGTCAAAAATTATCTTTGGTCGTTGTTGATATTAGCGGTGGTGTAGTATAGTTGTATAATAATATGCAAACCCCCCTAATTTGAAAAAGTTTAGCGAAAAGCTTAAATTACTTCCCCGAAAAATAAATTTTCGGTAATACTTATCATATAATATTTATCATAAAACATAGAAGTATATACTTATATTATGCTTATGCTTATATAAACATACCAAAAACCTACACATCTGCATTTTGCACCTTGCTCATAACCACACCAATACTTAAAAGAGGGGTATCGTTAACCGTTAGTTTTACCGGGAAAAATGTACTGTACTAAAATTAAAGAAAATACAATCATCGGATTACATTACTGATTATAAAATAATGAAGAAAAGTAGCGTTTTATGACATTTAGGTAGTAACACAATTATAACCTTGTTATTGTACAATTTACAAGTTGTTTTTACATGTATAGTTACTGTTTTTTTTTATCTTTTCATTATTATTGTAATATAACACATAGTTTAAATACAATTTTAAGTGATTTGAATTTTAATGGATGATGAAAATAATTTATACACATTTTATTTATGTTTAGGTATGTGTTTTATATGTATAATGTATAATATACGTATTATAATTATATTCATATGTTATTTAAATATTGTAATTAAGTGATTGAAAAAGTACATACTCGATTAGTTAAACCGCGTTTAATAGTAAATTACCTACCACAGTAAATCATGCCATTTATTTCATCATATAAAACTTGTTCTTACACGATTACGTAAAAAATTTAAAAACATTAATTCACAAAAGGCGTATATTAGACATCATATTCTTCAATTTTGGTTCAGTACTTTTTGTTTATAACTTTATTAGACTTACTCGTAATAGTTATCGAGTAAGGAAAAATGGCAACAAGAGTGTGGTCCCATCTTTAAAGCGAGCTATTCACACATGACCACCACCTTACATACTTGTCATTGGAATATTTATCAAAATTCAGACTTGGGGAGTTATAGTTCGATTATTTTCCATAATTTGTTGAAAAATAAATTCCTATATTATTCTTTATTTTTTTTTCAAATCAAGTACTCAAAAACAAAAATATTAAATTAGGTAAGATCATTTTGTTGCAGTGGATGATTAAAAAAGATTTACGACAAGTTGAAATTAATTTTCTTCTTTGTAATCTTTATTTAAGATTTGTACGGTTAAACTAAAAGTCGTAAATGTCGTATATGAAAGCTTATATATATATATATATATATATAAGCTGTTATAAAATGTTAACATAATAAGTGCAATATTGGTTATTTACTTGTTTTGTTGTTGACAAAAATAACAAGCCCTGAACATGATATAATAAGTGTGCAGAGCTTTATGTTTACGCCGGAGGAAAACTTTTTAAAAATGTACATCGCATGTCGTTCTTCCTTAAGATAATATATTGCATCTGAGCAGTAAAAATGTCTGTCCATACACAGACGAGTATAGTGAACATATAAATTCTAAAACGTATATTATAATTACCCACCTAATAGCGCGTTTAATGTCTTTTCAGTTGTATTGATCTTGCGAATTTCGTTCGTAACATCACCATAATAATATTATTATTATTATTGGAATACAATATAGTATTAAATACCTACCTGTTATACATAATCTGCGGCGTCATGTGATTAAAACGAAAACAATAGAATCTCCGTCTAAAGAGTGAATTATGCACACATCTATTAACCATAGTTAACAGGTAATAGCACGTTACTGCTATACCTACCATTATAATACACCATTATCACGGTATCACAATCCAATAACACGCACGTTGAGCTTATAATAATATAATATATTGGCATAGGGCACGCGCGAGCAGCTCGCACAATATACGACATGGCGTTCGTCGGGACTATCTTACTGGTCACGTGTTGAAATCGGAGGTGGGGGTGGGAAACGATAACGTATAGTGTAAACAGATTACGCTCAGCGTGCACTTAAAAACGCATCGTCCGACGGTTTGATGTTTAGTCGATTGTCGGCAGCTGCACACCACCACCGATTCGTCTTACCGTAATATGATAATATTACATATCACACCTCCGGCGATATACTATGAAACGTGACACCTGAAGTCATCATCCGATTTGAATCCGTGGTCATATAGCTGCTTTGTTTTTTTTTAACGTTGTTTTCACATCATCTCGTATCACCGTACATTATCGCGAACAATTAAAATGCCTGATTTCGACAGTATCGGAGAGTAAGTATGCACAATACAAAATATGCTGTAAATTAGTATCGTCGTCGGCCGGCCGACCTTTGCACGGAAAGGATGACGACAATATTCGTCCACTCCGCGGAACAATAATAACTCGACCATTACGTTATTCATATTATTTTGTTTTTTTTTTCCACAGGGACATTTCGCACTGCCGGCCGAAGGTGCATTTACAGTGGGCTTCCGGGTCGCAGCCGGTCAGGAAGTTGAGCGTTGTATCGTTGCTGCCCCAAAAGGTACGAACAAAAATGATAACCATTTATAACGCGCCCCCCTAGTATGGCCTCTGCCATATTATATTTGCGTTGTTAGAGCCGTTGAATAATTAGAAGTTATTGTCACTATATTTTGTACGATTTCGGATATACCTATATTTGGATTTCTGTTATAATACGATCGGTAACATATCTGAAATTCTTTTGAACATAATTTGATTGTAATTTGTAACCACCAATTAAATTTAACGATGTGAACAACAAATTATAATACCAATAACCCTGATCCCATATACATAAAATTATGACGTAGTTGGTAAATTATCCACACTTAAATTATTGGATTGCTAAGACGCAAATAATATTGTATGTCGTATCCGCCAAATTTTACAGCACCTAAGTATTGTTTCAAATTATAATTGTTATGAAAACATTTTTAAAAGTGTTCAATTATTTGACGCGGTTTGGTTGTATAGGAGTATAGACCACGTTACATCACTACAGATAAACTAATTTAGTGCATTAATAAAATATATTTTATTAATATTGTCTTTTATTGATATGTGGACATTTTAATATTTTAATTTTTTTTTTATCGACATGCTATAATAAGTTTTGGCGGACTTCTAATAAAGATATACCAAGATTACCCGATGAAATTATTCTTAGATAAATTATTTATATTGGCCGATAGTCATATGCGTTAGATTATAATATTATTGTTGTATTTTTAATTTCCATACCTGAATATTATATTAATTACGATATAAATAATGATTACACAGCTAAAGGATTTCGTCGAGGACAGCGTGAGGTTGTGCAGGCCGTCGAACGTGTACGTTTGCGATGGATCTGAAGCTGAGAACACTATGCTCATCGAACTTCTGCTGGAAAATCGCACCATCGTTCCGCTGCCAAAGTACCAAAACTGGTTAGTCTGATATTTATTTTATAGTGACGAAACGTTACCATTTTTCTATAGTTGAAATGACGGCCCAAATCTGTGGTTTTATCGTTATTATTATAATAATTGCCATCGTTTATTCTTATCAAAATAGTTACTTGTCGAGATCACATAGCATCATAAGTGTTTTTAAAAGTCTTCATTCCTAATGATTTCTTCAAATGAATTTCTAATTTACTGATTCAACGAATTTTAGAGTAGGTACACGGACAGAAGTCTTAGACAGAACGTCACTTTATGATCATCGTATCGTCGATGATATAAATCTCGATCTCCACCAACCGATATCGATAATATTATGACACAATTACGAACGGCGGATTTCTCTTTATCCGTCGAAGGTATACCTTTATATTTTATTATTATTACGACCAATATTATAATACATCCGTTGGCGCCTTATTTCGAGTATTTCCGGTATCCCGCGAGAGTCCTCTTCACACCTCCATCATCACTGATCAAAGACCATCACCACCACAGCATGGTAAATTTGAATTTCGATTAATTTTATTTGTACATGTCCGGATCACGGAAATTCGTTTATAGTGCTTTGAAAATGTTCGTCGGTTATATTCTCACTCTCGGGAAACGTGCGCAACAGTTTTCCCGTTGAAAACGACAACCCACGTTTAGAAAGAAAAATTAGGAAAACGGTTAAATAAAACAAACAATTATACTATAAACCTGCACTGCGCGTACGGACGGGATAATCAATAACTGCACGTACGACTACGTGTGGGGAATTCATTTTCTCTGCTTACGCGAAACGCGTACATCAAACACGTGTAGTTACGGTTATAATACGACTACGATGCGTTTTTTGTTTTTGTTTTAACAACCGAAAACATCACTAATTATCATATTAAAACATAATATTATTACAGACTGTAGGTGATGGATACTTTGTGCGCTTAAATAAAAAAAAACCGTTTTTTTATGTCTTAATTTTTTTTAATTTATAAATTTTATCACTAAAATACCAGTATATCGGGTGGTTATATAATGTTATTAGTATATTATATTAGTTCGTGAAATAAATACGTACCTTGAATAATAATATAGCAGCATCGCAATTTCTGTTTATTACGCTGAAAGTTGTTATTTTACTCGTTATTTTACGATGTCGATGTACAAATAAATTTCCAAAACTAATTTCGTGTAACGTAATAACATAATAAAATGTGTATAGATGAAAAAAAAAACTGATATTGGTTTTATGTACTTTGTTTTCGTGTTTTGAACGCGATGCGTATTTTGCGTCGACGAAAAAAAAATACGATTTAACTAAAACATAAACGCGACGTACTTCACGTTCTTTATTGTATTGTATCGAAAGAAAAAAATAGAACATAAATATAAAATATTGTAAAATCCATATAAAATGGAAGGGCAAAGGACCGAGCAAATTTTCGTTTCGGACTAGATTTCGATTTTATTCAGGTACATAAAAAGTCCAATATTTAGCACCCTGGAAATGAAATATTTTCGACAGAAATCCAGTTTTGTGCATGGAATGTTTAAGGTAAAATTGTTGAGAATCCACTACAAAACGAATAAGCTAAATCCTGAGAGCCAAATAGTTTTGACAGTGACCGTGCAGCTGATTTTCGTACGATGTTTGGAAACAATTAAATAACACTCACCGAACGAAACGCGTTTATTGAAACCTGTCTCAGTACATTAAAATGATTCAATGGAATTCGAGAAGCTAACGAAATATTAGCCCTTGATCGCCAACAATCCAATTTTCTATGATTATAATATAGGTACTATTACTAATCGATAATCGACAACGTTTAAAGTATTGTTCACTTTACTTTTCAACTTTTTGATATTCAAAAATAATTATAGTATATTAATTTAATACATTTCGTGAATAATGATCGTTTTTCCGAATTATATGTCTACAATCTATGAATCTCATTCGATGTCCTTAAGCAATTATAGCTGTTGAGTCGTAAAAAAGATAATATCATTGTCATGTTTATCGAAAACAAATTATGCAATTAATCAATAAAATAAGTTAATTATATTTTAAACGTTGATTATTAATTATTTAAAGTAGATAGGAGTATAATATAGGTTACATGAGCTATCATGGTCGGCGGAATATAATAATGATAATAATATAATGTTGACTTAACAATGAGTTAGGAAATGTAATCTGAAAAAATAAGACAGATCTTATATAATTAAGCGCCAAAGAATACTCACTGACATTTCACCTCACGCGTCCGATAGAAACGACGTGTTCAAGTCAAATAGTAATAATAACTATTATTTATTTAATTTATTATTGTAATCGAATTATTGTTAGTTTCGAAAACTGCACAAATTAGTCATTACGATTTTTCACCTATTATTACAATATATTTCAGCTTACAACCCTCAAAATAATTTCAACAAAGTGAACTCATGTTAATCTCGCGTTATCATTTTGCAAATTTGAGACTGATTAGGAGACCAATATTGCAAGCAATACCGATATCATTGCTAGATAAAAAGGAGATTATTACAATCGTTTTGAAACATAACTATTTATTCGAATAGAAAATTTGGAAAAAAATGGATGTCCTTTCCTGCAAAAGGATAAAATATTTTCCTTTGAAATTTTGTCAAGGAAACGGGATGCAATGTCGAAAATAGGGACAATCCCGGTCCATACCTATCCTAACCCTCTAACCTGTCTGTATACCACGAACACACTTGATAGATGTTCTTAACCGTGACCTTACACATACCGATTTTTCTTGTAGCTTTTTGGCCAGGAGCTGTCCGAGGGACGTGGCCAGAGTAGAGAGCCGGACGTTCATATGCACCAAGAACAGAAGGGATGCAGTCAACGTGCCAAGGGGTTCGGCCAAGGGGATGCTGGGAAACTGGATGAGTCTGGAGGATGCGGACAGCGCTGTAGCCGAACGGTTCCCGGGGTGCATGGAAGGTAGAACCATGTACGTAATACCGTTCAGCATGGGCCCTCTGGACTCGCCGTACTCAAAACTTGGAGTACAGCTCACTGACTCGCCATACGTCGTGTGCTCGATGCGGATCATGACCAGGATCGGTGCCAAGGTGCTTGAAAAACTCGATTCACCCGACGACAGTGGCAACGGTGTGGGTTACTTCGTGAAGGCTCTGCATTCAGTCGGTCGCCCAGCCGACGGTCCTGTCCAACATCCACATTGGCCCTGTGATCCCGACCGTACCATCATCTTGCACAAGTCAGTATACCAGATGCCTATTATAACACGACAATGTTTATTTGTTAATGTCTAATATTATGCCATTGTCACATGCTCAAACCTTTGAAATATTATACTCTATACATCATATTGCAGTTCCTTCAGTGAATCGATATCGTTATACGAGTGTGGCAGAAATGTCTAGTTAATTACCCAAAACATGACGATAAACACTTTGAGTAAAATAACACAATTACACTTACTATGTAAAATGTTGTCTCAACCGTTCCCCGTTTGGGCCCTTATTGTACTAACGGTTCAACGAGACTAAGAAGGTCTTAAATGGTATCCAGGAGTTCACTCTAATTATTTTTATATTAGTATACCTATAAGTTTGCAATTCCTAGAAATGTTGTGATATTATTATGCACTTGTGCTATATGTATATAGTAAATTATATAAAATACAGAGTCCATCGGGCATGTTTCACACTATCGACGTGGATCATTGGATTTATATTTTTTCCAGACATTTTGAAAATAAGGAATTATAGAATTAAGAACATAAATCATAAAACTTAATTTGTTAACCACGAGTCGAGAAATTAAAATAAATGCCTTTCCACTAATTTTAGTTGGTTGTTTTGGGAATGTTGGTATTGTTAAGTGGTAGATCGGGATAATATGCTTCAGATGAGGTTAACAGGTGTGATATTTTGCAGGCCTGAGATGGACGAAATCATTAGTTATGGAAGCGGATACGGCGGCAACTCGCTCCTGGGCAAGAAGTGTTTCGCTTTAAGAATTGGTTCCTCAATAGCTCACCGGGAAGGTTGGCTTGCAGAACACATGCTGGTTAGTATTTAGTAATAAATAATAATATTATAAGGTATGTTATAATATTTAAAAATATATTATATTATTATATATGATTTAAGAAATGTGATTTTTCGACCATAAAAAAAATTGAAATATCCTATTATCACAATCATCACAGTTCAATGAAAAACTGTGTTCATGTATTATAGACTATAGGAGTTTATTTACGAATCGTTTTCACATCCTTATCCCTCTAGAGACTATCTGGGATGTTATTATACAGCTGGGTATTTATAATAAATATATTATTTTACCCAACAGATCTTAGGAGTGACTAATCCAAAGGGTCGAAAACGATACATAGTGGCCGCGTTCCCTAGCGCCTGTGGCAAAACCAACATGGCGATGATGCAGCCAACACTTCCGGGTTACAAGGTGGAGTGCGTAGGCGACGACATCGTATGGATGAGGTTTGACCGGAATGGACAGCTGAGGGCCATCAACCCAGAATTTGGGTTCTTCGGCGTGGCACCTGGCACATCCAGGTCCACAAATCCTGTGGCCATGGACACGGTTTTCAAGAATACGATTTTTACCAACGTAGCACAGACCAGCGATGGTGGTGTGTATTGGGAGGGCATGGACAAACTGGAGCCTGGAGT
This sequence comes from Myzus persicae, assembly GCF_001856785.1. Lineage (NCBI taxonomy): Eukaryota > Metazoa > Arthropoda > Insecta > Hemiptera > Aphididae > Myzus > Myzus persicae. The sequence goes on from NW_019104040.1 coordinate 83,301, forward strand.
CACCGTCACAGACTGGCAGGGCAATCCATGGACACCCGGCAGCACACCGGCTGCGCACCCGAACTCCAGGTGAGTGTTTATATAAAATTAAAGTAAACAAAATTAGAATATAATATGAGATGACAAAAAAGCAATTCTAAATGTCCATGTGAAAATTAGGATTTCCTAAAATTTCGGATGTCCATAAGGTATAAATCATTGCAGGTATTCATAATTACCGATGCAGTACCTATAGTTAACAAATAGGTAATATATTTAACTATACAAGTTTAAATTTTAGATTATGAAGAACAATATTAACTTGACCCAGTTTAAAAAACGCTAATTGATTTCATTTAATTACAACCTAAGTGGCTGGGTCACTATTATAATTATTTAACGACTTTCAATTTTTAAATTGAATAATAAACTATTTTGTGAAACATGTATTCTAGTCACACCACAATTCACAAGCTTATGTCTATTAAATAAATTACTAGTTGACTTAAAATATTTATTGGTTTATTTGTATTTAAAATTATTATATACCTATAATATGATTTCTTACCTATTAAATAATGAAATGAGATACCTATCTTAAAACATAATTTTAAATTCTTAGCATAAAAAAGCCATATAAAAAATATAATAAAAAAAAATATTAAAAAAATATTTTAATAATATTATTTTATATTAAAATGTTCATTTAAACTATAGTTATGTTACCAAGTTACAAAAAATAACTATTTATAGTAAGTTTAAAAATGATAAAAATAATAAGTCCCGTTAGTTAATAGCCACGTTAGTAAATTTCCGTATTATAATTATTAATTTCCCACACTCTCTTTAAAGGTTTTGCACACCAGCCGAACAGTGCCCTATTATTGACTCAGATTGGCAGTCCCCGGAGGGTGTGCCAATCGACGCCATCTTGTTCGGTGGAAGACGTCCGTCTGGTGTGCCTTTGGTGTACGAGGCGTTTGACTGGAAGCATGGTGTCTACGTCGGTGCTTCCATGAAGTCCGAGGCCACTGCAGCCGCTGAGCACAAGGGCAAGGAAATCATGCACGACCCGTTCGCCATGCGGCCGTTTTTCGGATACAACTTTGGGCACTACCTGCAGCACTGGCTGTCAATGGAGACCACCTCACCCAACGTCAAGGTTCCCAAAGTATTCCACGTCAATTGGTTCCGAAAAGACGACCAAGTGAGTGTGCAGATCTAATATCCTCAGCCGCATATAGGCGGCTCTCGACCTGCTCAACCAATAATTATGATTTTAGCCAACCACACTTCATATCATATCGATTTCGACTATAAGCAAAACGAGAACTAGGGATTTTAATCTAATTTACTTGAACTCGTAAATTAATTTCCCCCTGTAAAAATTTCTAAATACGTTTTAGTACTGTCAAAGAAAAAAATCATGACTTTATATACTATAAGCTTAAATATACAGATGGATTAAATTGAAATATGAACTTAGAGATTAACGGTTTTTAGGTCAAATACTTGAGGCCTATCTGTTAGGTATATTCGTACAACGAATTTTGTACCGAGGTTCGCATTACTATCACAACCCAATATATTATCATTTTTGATTTAACCATATACTCGTACTAATGACGACTAAACACGTGTCCAATCAGGGAAAATTCATGTGGCCCGGATACGGTGAAAACTGTCGCGTATTGGACTGGATTTTGCGCCGGATAGACAACGAACCCGGTACGGTGCGACCCACGCCCATCGGTAATGTGCCCACCCGTGAATCGTTCGACGTCCATGGACTAAACGTGGACTTTGACGGACTGTTTTCCGTTCCCATCGACTTTTGGACTGAAGAGGTGAGTCATCGTCGACGTTATAGTGACGTTGATTACTCTCGATTCATGTTATGAATTACCAGCTATATTATGCATTATTTCACGTTTCCAGGCCAAAGAAGTAGCACATTTCTTGTACGAACAGGTAGACGAAGATTTGCCAAAAGACATACAAGACCAAATCAACAACCTGTTCAGTCGTCTAAGTTCGTATCCAAGAAACTAACACTTCACACCTAACCTAACCTACAGACTATTCAAATGTTCTATTTTTTAAGTTAATGATAAATTACTTTAATTGTAAGTTTATTTATATGTGTAATTCTAAATTATTATGTTTATTTTTATAATTATATTTATATACAATATTGTACTTATTGATTTAATTTCACACTTCGTTGTCGTTATATTTCCCGCTTATAAAATCACGTGGTAACATGAAGCTTATATAAGAATATAATAGCGTGCCCGATGATAGTCTGGAACCGTGTTTCTAATTTTTACATTTATGTTGTAACACAAACAACAATGAGTCAAAGAGTACAATATTCTGACTTGACGTGACGTTAATGAACAAATGCCGACTTCTAGAAACTGCCATTATTCCAACAGGTGTCTACGCCCAAGTCGAGAACTGAAGTATTGTGATCACGAGCAAAATAGTAACAAAAAACTATGAAATTGAAAGTCGATGACGAATACAACTCACACAATTGACGCAGTGTATATATATATTATATTATGATAAAAAATAAAAAATAGTAATTGATAGTAATAATATTGACGATAGTCAGGGTCAAGTTGACCTATGCCAGAGTAAAATAATTGGGTCGAAAGTTTTTCGACTTGATGACAAGTAGTGTCGTTGAACAGCTATTATGAGCAGTATCCAGTATCAACTTTATTCATCTTAAATGCTGGTCATTTAACTCAAACTCTACAGGTACTACTCGAAATTGACGCCTGTTCAAATCTGAAATAGTCACAGTGTCTGGATGATGCTCTACAGTGTTGAACGGTTTCACTTCACACCGCATTGACGTACCTATACATTGTATTAATTATTATTGTTGCATACGATTGATTACTAATTAAATGTAATAACATTACAACTTATGATGGCCGCTTTTACGTATAAAGGAAATTACGCAGCAGCATCCGCCCGGGGCGACCAAAGTAATAATAATTACCTATTAGACATTATGATTTTATTCGCGCAAATAATATATGTATTATAGATATTACGCAATACGGACTTTTGTCCTAAGATCTAAGTCTGAAAATTCAGAGGAAAAACACTTCATTTTATTTGTATAATATTACCCATTGGCCATTAATTACAGTATCACAAAGTGGCATATAACTATAATTATTTATTTCACTACGACTTATCGTAATAATACTAACTCGTCGACCGTCGATCATAACAACACGGTGTGGGTGAAGGTCTTTTACAGGTACCTACTTTATAACTGCGCACATACTTTTTCGAGAAATATTTGCCGGACACATGGTTGTGATTTTTTTTTTTCGTTAATTTCATTGAATTATAAAAACCTAGAAATGTGTTGTATGGAGAAACTCGTTTTGGCCTAAATTCTTCTCTCCAAATGTGTCAACTCTGAAAAACACATAATTTCATTGAAACTTACAATATATAATCTGCTCTTTTGATCATTTGCTCCGAACGGAGTGTTAAGAAAACCAACACTTTAAAAGTCACAATGATTATCTCCCCCCCCCCTCAATTAATATATTATGTTATTTACGTGTTTTACTATCGTTAGTATACTTAAATGTCTTAAATGTTAAACATCAATTATCGGAATATATCACTATAATAAATCACAATATAAATTGTATAGGTACTGAAAGTAATATAATAATTTATGCCATTAAATTGTAACACTCCAAATCGACTGTAGAATAATTTGGACAGCCGGGTGCAAAGAAAGTGCATCGATTTTACCTATTAATTGTTATCAGTGTGACATATCAATGTGGTGAGCATTATTCAAAGCAGTACATTCTACAATATAATTATTTTGGAAGCTCGATAATTAAAAAATGCACACACTTCGACGATAAAATTGATAACTACATTTTTATTGTTATTAAATAAATCATATCCGGCGATATCCGGTTTTTGCAACCACTTATAAAGAATTACGAAATCATGAAATTTTAAATTATCTCCAATTTATTGTCCAATAGGTAAGTTATCCTGAAAAGATGAAAATTGTTTTTCAACCGAAAAAGTAGCTATTATTTTCACAAATGAATCAAGAACTACATTGTTCAATTCATTTCAATATATTTTAGGTATTTATAGACAAGGTACTTAAATAAAATCAGTTCAAACCATCATCAATGAAACTCTATACCATCGGTACCTACTGTGGTAACGAAATAAGTACACTGCGAAGGACAGTCACTAAAGCGAATACAATATATATATACTACGTAGGTATCTAATACCTCCTCGTCTAATAGGTTAGGTTAGATTTGTCGATTATTGGTTATGCATAATACTGTATAATAGTGTCCTTAAAAGGATCAAGACGACCTAGGTACTCGAGTCTCGTTTCCAAAACATTTTGTCGCAATTTAAGAAATTGATAATTTTTTTTTCAAATCGTTGAGATAATAAAATATGCAGTCCATAATTCTGAATAATAATATAATACTATCAAAATAATTATACTATATTACATTATGAGACCCTCACATAAGTTACATGAGTCAGCTTACTAGTTTACCAAACGCGTATCAATGACAATAATTCGCATTTCAAATTGCTTAACAAGTTAATACGTTTGAAATTAACCCTTGACCGATTAAAATATTGAAAATTGTAAACGCAATTGGTACCGTTATATTGCACGTTTGTCAAGATAATGAACATAACATAATAATAATAGTAATAATAATAATAATTAATACCATTGGTAATTGTTTTTTCATTAATTAGTGATAATAATTATTTTTAATTTTATCGTATATGATGTCATATTTTTTGATAACACTATAAATAGGAACAATGCAAAACTGTCTAAGTTCATCTAATATGGTATATGATCTAAGACAACCGTTGAATCATGGTTGCAGTGAATTGATAAGAAAATAAATTAAAATGTATTAATATTAGTTGTTACTAAGTCTTGTTCGCGTTATATTGATCGTCAATTTATTATTTACTTATTTGGTTAATGGTCGTAAATAAAAAGCAACACTCCGTCAAGCATATTATTTTACCTATCACTTAGTCACATACGTGTGATTTAGCATTAGGTTTGGCAACAGGTTTTGTATAAAACAAAAACATGTATTAAGTATTAACACAACCAAATATAATAAAATTATAACTATTGTTGTACCTGTCGTTTTATTTAAAAATTTAATTATTACCTTCTTATTATGATATTATGACCATGACCAAGTACCTATAAAATATTAGAATTTAAACCACGATAAAAAACTATTACTGTTATAATATTATTATTTATTACAGTGACATAAAAATGTAGTTCAAGATTGTTAGGTCTGAAAATTAACTAAGTAAGTATATTTATAATTATGCCAAGAAAATACAAGTGAATATTATGTTGTTGAAAATGCATTAAAAAGTTTTCATTAGAAAAAAAAATGCCTCATTTATTAATATTATACTCATTAGAACTTCATGAATGTTCTGTTATATATTTAGATATAATGAATATATGTAAATTAAAAACTTAAGCAAAAAAAAAAAATACATACATTTTTATATATAATTGAAAAACTAAATAAAAGCAGTGATATTGTTTGAAAATGGGTTTGCTGTACGTTATAGAGTTAAATGTTTATGATACAGTATTAGTAATCATTAGTAAGTGTACCTAATGATTAATGAATAATCAAGTTGATCGGCGATTTGCGAGCCCCTCAAAAAAAAAAAAAAAAACAATAAGTTTTCAAAACGATACGACACTTACGTATTATGATGGTGTTTCCAATGCTCATCACTAAGCACTAAATGAAGTTACACGATAGAGTGTGGGATAGATGGAATACAGCTACAGGTATTTGTAATTTACATTGACCCCTAATTTCCTGGCAAACCCCTGTACAATAAGACAAGAACGAATATTCTGCATTCATCCCGACGAAGTTCTAAGGATGCAAAAGTAGTACCTATACATAATTTGACGTAAATTTCATATTATTACTCTTCGACTGACACTGAGAGAGAAAACCAAGATTTTCAAAGAAGAAAAATTCGATACGTATCGATACGGAATAGTTGCGTACCACCTCGTATCGAAGTCCGAGTCCGATACGGGTCGGTACGTATCGCTTTTATACTGCACGTGTAACATCTTGAACGCTCAAAATTGACCCGATACATACCGATACACTCCAAATTCTTTCTTGAAAATCTTGCACCACTAAGTCGAATATAATAAAACTTTGAGCACGGACCTATTATCCAATATCTAATATACCTGTCATCGTGCACTGGGAAACTAAAAATAAACCTTATCAAAAAACCTTAAACTTTACCCTGACCCCCGCACACCCCAGTGTGAAAATAGCGTCATGGGGTACAAAAGGCCGTAATTTTGAGAACTCTGCGATGCATTTACAATTTTACTATTATACTAGTTTTCTTCTCGTTCCTGCAGTAAATACGTGAGATTGGGTTGTGATTTAAAGGTACACATTTATGAGAGTAAAATATATAATGACGTATGCAGTCATGTTTGTAGTTACTACCTTATATTGAATTGAGTTGCTACATTTTGTGTATGTGCATATTATGTTAAATCTAAAAGCACGGGGATATTAGTGAATGCAGTAAAATACGATTGAGCATAACACGATTGAACCTTGATACAAATACCTTTTTAGAAACACGATAGAGACATAGAGTATTTTATGTGACGTTGCCTCATTAAAACCAAAATGTTTTAATTTATTATTTTCACGTATTATTACATCAATAATCATTATGAAACTGAAATTACACAAGCCACGGGCTGAACCCAACTTTATCGACAATGTTATCGATTATTAAATTAGTTCCGTAATGAAGCAATCAATATTAGTCTTATTCGTGAAGTTTTAAATATTTTGCAGCGGGGAAACATTTAGAATGAGCATTAAAGTTTAAAAATATGTAGGTGTTACCAAATTATAACAGAAAAATTCAGTTTATGGTGATTTATTTTAAAAAATGTGTCTTATGCTGGATCGTGTGATAACCATCAAAATATGATACCGTGTTTGTGAAACAGTAAATAATAGCATAGGAATAATCAAGACCCGTATTTTTCGTTTCATAACTTAATATCAAATAGGTTGTTAAAACTTACAAGACCTTTTATCGAATAATAATATTTACACACGTACTATAGAAATAACTAATAAAGTTTATGGGGTATAAAAAATACCCCACAAAAAAATATTTGAAAAAAATTAATAAAAAACAAAGGTGAAACATAGTGTACCAAAAGGCAAAAATGCCAAGAAAGATCATAATATTACGTTTAAAATAGTCTCATGTATCATCCACTTATATTTTAAAAGAGCAACCTTGTAAAAACGAATACGTTCTAGGCTAAATACCTACTTATTATTTTTTATACTCCCTTGGAAGGAGTACCAAATGTTTTAACACAATGTTTAACGAAAACTAAAGTAAACATATATAACTATCACAACTTTGTGTTATTATAATACATTTTTTATCTAATGAAATCTTGTTTCCTGCGTTTTAAATAGAGGGGGGGAGGGTTGGAGTTACAATCCAGTGGTCCTGTTACAATACACACATCTATATCAAATAACACGTAAATAATATTACATAGTCATACAGTTCACTCAAACCTATAAAAAGAGGTAAATATTGAGGTGTTGAGACTGTTACAAAAGCACACACACTGAAATATGTATTTATATTTTATTATACATTATTCAACGATGAATACAAATAATAGTCCCATAAATGGTAAATTGTAATATGCATCATGGTAAAATATAATAGCCATATGCGGTGGAGGCACAACATCAACTGCTCGTCATTAAATTAAACATTTCATCACCACCCCCCGCCACTCCCCATCACACCACCCTCTACATAACTATACACGTAATTTGTTCGGACTGTAAAATATAGCGCTGGATAAAACTGCAATCATGCTAAATGTGAATGCCAGAGACGCGTTTAGAGTTTTTCTTCCCAAGTACCATTTTTTTGCTCGTTTCACCAGAAATATCTTTTATTTGAAATCATCAAACAAATAAACATTTAGTTTTCAAATAATTGTATATTATATTGTGTTGCGAGGGCTGAATTGCCTAACCGCGTCACCCGTAAAAACTGTTCTTGATTCTGAGCTGGGCGATAAATGTATTGGTTTTACGAGCCTGCGTCAATTGGTCGTATGAAAATGGCCGTGGTACAAATTAGTCGTGTACTTTAGGATGGTAATTCACAGACCTTTTCGCGATAACTTGTATAAGAACGGCATGCACGAACGTCAAATATAAAACAATCATTTCATTTTATTTTATTAAACTACTCTTGGCAACATTGGCCATTTAGATTCATGTTATATTGCAGCTGAACATCGTCTAAATTCTAATATTTGTAAAGACATTTTTACTAATAATAATCATTATTATATATATATATTATATATGGCGATATTATTTAGAACATTTGATGAGGAATTTCAGTAATAATAGTGAGCTTTTTCAGCTCATAATTTATAAAATATATAACTAATATTTTTACACGTCATATTATTTATTTTTTCATAATAATTTATAAAAGAAAATGTTAAAACATGTATAATTTTCATAATTGTAATATTCCATTACAAAGGCCTACCTAATTAATGTAATGTACGTGCCTACACCATAATGATATCGTTAGTAGCCGTAATTAAGTTTGACAAGCGTTTACTTTGATTTATTTCGGTGTACGAGAAAAGAGTTTTGGATAGAAAAATGCACAATAATATACAATTAACATAATTTAGTATAATACATGTATCGAAGGTTCATAACGGTTTGAAACTATTAATACTTACCTACTTTAAATGGTTCATTAGACCGTCACGGTTGATAATGTGCAGTGTAATGCATCACATCATACTGAATTTAGGTATTTATTTAACATTTTACTTACACTAGAAATTTAGGGGCCTTACAAAGCTGACACATGGCTACAACTCCGTGGATAAAAGTGAACCGCCTCCTTGATCTTACTACATTTTTAAGCTGTTGAGTAGAGCTAACTGAGTGAAAACATATTAACAGAGTCAATGTGATGATAGATGAACAAATGAAACAGAGCAAAAATATAACTTTAAAAATATAATCTTTTAAAAAAAACTTGTTCCTATGAATTAGTTTGAACAAAATAACCAACATAAAATAAGGTTAATACTAATTATAGGTAATGCAACTTTTATAACTGTAATTGAAGCTTAAAAGATCAAAAAATAAATAAACGACTAAGATTTTAGTAATTGCATAATATGGTACAGCACATATATTTCGTTATACAAATGAATACACCTGGTGTCCGAAGTAGTGATGATACAAAACATAATGATTTTCGCTTTTAAAAAAATAAACTTAAGTTATATTATAACGAGTACAAAATATCGGATAAAAACGCAGTAAAATTTCGTCCACAAATAATTCAAACGAGTTGCCATTGTTCTTGATAAAATTAGTGAATATTGAGTGAAATTGTATATGATATTATTCTAACTGGAGATAGGTTTATAATTTAATATTCTACGATATCACTTACCTGGCTGGGTAAATAATTGCATACTGAACAATTTCAATTATTGAATTTAAATAGGAAAAAAGAAATTAGAAATTAAAAGTGAAGTATTTCTATATTTGTTGATTATTAGAAAACAATCACCATAAAAATGTTTATCCTTTGTATATTTTACTAGTTAAAATGAAATCACTATTTAAAAATATTTTTTTCTTCCTTTTCTTTCATATTATGCTGACGTATTGTTCTCCTTTGTGTATTCAATATATCTTTAATTATTCAACATCAGTTGTTTTTGATTATAATAACATAAATACTTATAAACTATAATATACAACTTTAACGTTTCTGTAGTCTTAGAAACGTTTCAAAAAGAACTGTAATATGTACACAGGGCTATGCTTTTTTACTAACAAGTCTTCAATTGTTATATCACCATTTTATCACGTCTTAAGGGAAAGCGCAAGTTATAGTTTGTTAATCTCTCTAAATAGGACATATCATAGGTTATCACCTACGTTAATTAGTTTTAGATGTCATTGGTTGTCCCGACGTCGTAAAATATTTTCAAGTTTAAATTAACTTTTTATGGTTTGTAGATATGTAATCTGTAAACGAATTTGTAAATACATTAAATAAATTAAAAAAAAAATAACAAAAAAGAAAGTAGGTATGTAAATGCTGCAATCTCATAGCCAATTATTGTATTACAGAATAAGTAAGATAAATTCTGTAATTTTTTTTTTTCGGAATCAAAGATAAAACAATACCTAAACAAAGAATAGTATAATATGTCCAACAAATGCCACTATTATTTAAAGTGTCTATATTTTATAATAATTGTAAGTATATTCATAAATCAGACACAATGTGTTGATTATTATTATTCAGTTGACATTGAAAAAAAAACCAATTATTTATTTGATTTTTAAAATACAACAACAAAAAGTGGATTTAATGTCACGTTATAATATATTATAGAGCGACTACGACTTAGTCCAAAACTGTTTATTACGAGACTAATCGACTTCGTGGAAGATATATTTTCTGAGTTTTCGATTAGCAGTTGTTTGGGTTTAGCACATATAAATGTCTAAAAAAAAAAACCACTTAATTTTGAGTGAACGGCCACGCTCTGGGGATATTTAGCAAGAGTGTATTAGAACCTCTGTGGTTTTTTTTCTAGAATTCTGCCATAAAAATCGATGTGGAATCGATATATAGCCTGCACAGAAACCTGAAAACTCATTAGATAAGTAATCGTTGCTATATATAATGAATACTGACGAGTATTACGATGCAGTGTCGTACTGTTTCCGAAGATTTGAGATAAAAAAAAAAAATGGTAAAAACTAAAAGTTAAAACATAACTATAGCTCGTAAGCAGATACAACATAATAATTTCGTGTTATATTTTAGACGTTATCATTATAATAATATAAACATACATTTAAATATATAGTATTAAAACATTTCAAAAGATGGCTTGACACGTACCTAATAAATATATTAATGTTTAGTATTTATAACATGAGTACGCTTTTAGTTAAATAAAAACCCAGAATGTTGAAAATATTTACTTTGCTAAGCAAATACGCAGTTCGTTTATTATTATAATAATGTTGTCTATGTCAGTGTCAAACCCAAAGTCACACTTTTTAGTGTGTGAATGTTTTAATTTTACAGACAACATTGTGAAGGAATTGACTTGCGATCGATGAGATGTTTAAAAGTTTTAACAAATTATTTTGTTAGGAAATTAAATCCCGAAAAAATATAATATATCGAAACATTGCTTTTATTTTTGGACATTCCTATCGCCCATCTGACGTTTAATTCTTGTCTCTTGATTATATTATACGGGACTTCCGTATTAATAGTAAACCATGATTAGTTTCTAGAACACGTCGACTGTTTGAAATCTAAATGTTTTCTAATTTTTGTGTAATCGTTATGACGTGTTCATATAGTGGATTAAAATTGTTGTCCCGGTTTGACCTACGTATATAATATTTAATACACTTTGTTTTATTACAACCATCACACTGGCTTTGAACGGTTCTCAGTTTGTCCGACACTTCTAATCTCCTTTTCTTGTTTTACCAACGGATTGTAATTACTAAAACTCTAATAGCAAAATGGTAATATATTTTGAAAATGTTTTTATATTTTATATGAAATTATTGCTGTACGAAATAAAATATGGTTGCTTACGTGTTGTTACACTATCGTCATTCGCCATATTGGTAATTGGATTTTACGATTTTTATTTTTTTTTTGCAATTCATTAACAACTATTGCATCACAAATGAACATTGCGACATTGTATAACACAGTTTTTGTATCCATTGGAAACTCGTACTGTTCCACCGCCGTCGAAATTTGTCAAGTACCAACACTATAATATTTCAAGTGATAAAATATTAAGTGCCAGGAGGCCTGTATGCAAGAGACGTCCACCGATCATACGTTTTGTACCCTAACACATGATATTGCAGCAGCCATGATATCGCAAATAAAATAAATTGTAGTCGACGGAGTATGTTTTAAACCGAAAATGCGTTTCGCCGCAAATCGCCATACCCACTGAATGAGTACATATCGCCGATAATAAATTATAATGTACCCATGTCACACCCACATATAGTGATATTGATTGCTTCATGTCCATACAATTAATGTACTTTTGTGCACTAGGTACGCAACCTTAAACCTCAATATTACATATTAATGTTTTTCGTACATCAACTCTCTTTTATTTATCCGTTGCTCTTTGCTTGTACAATACAAAATTAGCTTTATATTTCATATCGAGCCAAATATATATAAAATAATTATGAAGAATGTTTTAATGAGACCCATGTATACTATGTTTTAGGTTAATGTACTAATGAGAACCAGAATTTATCTTACCCACAGTTAAACATCAAAATAATAAGTAATTTATTGAAATAATATTATTACTTCACCGTTTATAAATTTATTTTATGCGGTAAACGTACTGATTATCTCAGTTATTATATCATGGTTATGCGCATCCGCGTCGCCGAAATAAAATCAAAACTATCCGAGGTTTACGACTATGCGTGTTTAAGGCGCTGACAATGTCATATAAATACAACGCACACGTGTTTGCATATCCGGCGCGCCGTGTGAGTGCGATCGTCATCGTAGCGTTATATGAAACCGTCAAAGAGGGAATTCGTTTCAAAATGATTCTGTCCAACTTGTTTCATGTCACGGAACTAATTATTTAATTATTATGCCGGATGGATTAGATATTAATAATATCTAATATTATATTATAATATAATCGTGGCACACGTATGTATTAGATAATAATATTACGCCTACTGAACGTATTTGTTTGTCGCAAATATTATAATACTATTATATTATAATGTCTTTGAACCCCGTTATCATTATCCCGTCTAATTGCTATATTTCCTTCGATCCGATACGAATTCGATATGATAAGGGTTTGACATCCGCAAGCAGTGGTGTATCAACATAATGTAATAATGACGACAAAACACCAGTCATTGTGTACAATAGACTATTATGCATTATAATAATTAGCGCTTCTGCAGGGGTCGTAATAATACGGCGTTGGTCGTGCGCCATGCGATTTCATATTGTGGTCCACGATCTCTTTCAAAACCTATACCGGCCCAAAAAGTTCAGGCACAACAACATGTTTCTCCTATTTTTCAAACAATAAATCACATGCTATACGTGTTTCGAGTGTTTTGATCGTACACGAAAACTGTGTTCAGTCAAGGTAAGTAAAGTCAAATGTATATTTAGAGTAAAACCAAAGAACCTACTTTCAAACTTATTACTATGCGTAAAAAAATATATTATATTGATTCAGGTGGGAGATTTTTCTGTCACCGGGGGGGTGAACGTCCAGTACAACTAAAATTTACGGAGGGGGGGCGTCCAAATACCACAATGCACACACCTATATACACCTACACGTTATTACAAGTTATCGGTGCTGAGAGCCTCTATTTACCAGTTCACTGTTCACCCAAATAACTTGTTTACTATATTAGCAGAGCTCGCCAGAGCCGCATATGGTATCCAAATATGACTATAGGACAGAGTTCGTCGACATACCTCACCTTGAGTGCCAAACCGCCAACACATAACACACACACACACACACACACACACACATTATTGCTGGGCATTTATAGATACGAGTCATACGCAAAATCGTATTGGATTTGAGTTCAAACACTCACCCGAAAACATGGAAAAACCATTTATTGTTATCTTACCTATGTTGTTGTACAATACCGTTTGAATTTAGATTTTCTGGATTTTCAATTATCGGAGATTTTTTCTATAATTGTTGATTCTACGGCATCAGAGCTTGCGTTTCACGATCTAAACTTTTAGTATTTCACTTGATATAAAATATGTCCACCAGATTGGTAATGAGATCATTATTTCACATTCGTCTTAAATATTTTACACAGAATTCAACTTTCTACACGTCTGTGAATAAGATTTTCTCCGGCGAATTGAATTCATCTGGACACTTGACTCTGCAAAACATCGCTGAAACAACGAGGTTTGGTGAACATATAATAAAGAAGATTCGGTGTGTATTGCGTACGTATTTATTGTACAGAAACAAACACTCCAAATGCTATTGTTTCCCTTTTTAATAGCTTATAGAAGGTGGGTAGCTAGGTAATCGTTTTCAGATCGGATTCAAACAAATAGCAAAGCATTGTTATTACTCCAAATTAAAAGGCAAACAATAAATAAACACGAAAGCCTATTGATGAAATAAAACCAACACAAAACTAATATATCCAATTACGTGACCTGCCCATCGGTTACTCATGTACCACACTCTTCCAACGGAGTGGCAAAAGAGAGAGACTTCCTCAATGCTCAATGACGGAGTTTTATGACAATGGTCGAATGCAAATTTTGTGGTCACAGAACGTTCGTATCATTGCCCTCGTCTGTAATAATAACAGGTTTTACAAAAATGTTTTTCTCAATATATTCATATGTTGTATAAAATATTTGTAGATTAATGTTTGTAATATTTTTTATTTACTTATTTATTTGTTAATATAACGGTATTACATTAAAAACAACAATTAACACCTCCACAATAAGCATAGCTTGTAATATGAGATATTGTAACAATCAGTTAAAAATAATATACAATAAGTTATCAAAAAATAACTAAGCAAAATATAGGTAATAATATTTAGTAACTTATAATGAGATGTAGATAATTGCATACAACAAATACTTAAGTTCGTACCTAACACAATAGCAAAATTAGTGAATATTAATTGTTTTTTGTTAAGTGTTTTGAGTTGACTTGAATTAATATAACATTTTCTGAAGAATGTAATTCCATCGTAAATTACACTTTTTTGACCCAATACAGTACTAAATTTCATTGAATTTAAATTTGATAATGTTTTTGATTTAGTATTATATTCGTGTTGAATATCTGAATTATTGCTGATGTCCATTTTGAGCATTTTAAATAGTATACTAGACTACGATACATATTATGCACATATTGTACACACACAATTCACCTTCATAACTCATAATTATTGGAATTTGTAGCTGCTGATTTAGCAACCTATACCAAATGTACCCAATTTAACAAAACAAAAAAAAAACTCTCGCTGTGATTATGATTTTTAATTCACAGTGGTTCAAAATTCAAATGATCCCTCCGTAAATACATGGTCATTTAAGTCACTTATTTGTCTCCTGTACAACCCTTATAGCTAATAATAATACCAATATATAAATATATTAAGCGGAATGATGAATGTATTGGAATTATTTGTGCTTTTTTGTAGTTTTTTTTTAATATTTGTATTTGCTTCTGTCATCAACTTTTGAAACAGTTATAATAGTGATTCATCTTCAATTTTGATTATGGTTTATGTGAGCGATCAAAATTTTCTTTATTCAGAATCGTTTTTCGTATACAATGATTTCATATAATTTGATTCAAATTTAATACACCCATTACAGTGACACACACAGCACTTACAGTGCAGCACTAACCCACCTTTTTTAAATTTAAATTTAATATGAATTTTAGCTTAAAGCCACAAACGATCTTTGTTAGACGTTAGAGTAATTGGAGTTATCATTTTTAAAACATTGGAAATTCAAACCTATATAATATGAATATATGATAAACAATATAATAAAAAAATATTTATAGTAAGAACTTAAAACAAAACTTTTACACAATTATGTATATCATTCTAACTAAACACAATGCCATTTTAAAAATATTAGAATAATTTACAATGGTATTATATTATGATAAACTATATTATAGTAATTAATAGTTTATAAATTATATCATGTACCTATAATGTTTTAAGAAAAATTACCGAATTAATAAATAAAAATCATATTTATTAGAACCTAATATTATACCGTATAATATAATATCGATGTAGTTTATCTTTAGAGTAATCAAATTAAATTAAATCGATATTATATAATATGGTTGAATATAATATAACATCGTCAAATGTGTTCTTAAATCGTTCATAAAAATGTAAGTGGTTTTACTTTTATATTATTTAAATACAGTAAACAAATCTTTGAGGAAACTCGTATTCCACTTTCACGCTTTAAGTGTTAAAAAGAACATTAAAATTTATTATTGACAATTTAAAGCGTTTCAATATATAATGTCATCAACGTTTGAACTCAATTATACAAAGATAATTGTAAGTACCTAGGTAGGTATTCACAAAATATATAGTCAGCCCGTTGTCTTATAGCCTAAGTGACATGTTTCCTAAATTCTCAATAAATTATTTACAAAATACAGAAGCGAACAATACAATATAAATATACTTGAGTAGAAATACAAAATATAAATACTGGGTAGGTAGTACATATAAACACATAAACATTATAATTGTTCGTCTTAAAATAATTAAATGTCAATAATAATTTGTTTTTGTATACAATAAAATCCATATAATAGAAAATGTCCATTATATTATCTAAGTATAAGAATTCAAATTTTTATTTTTACTGGGTGTCTAGATAATATCGTCTAAAAATATATGTATATTATCTGGGTATTTTTTATAATCTTGTCTCAACACTGTTCGCGTATTACAATAATAATAGAGTTACGATGATTTATGTCAGTAAAACTTTATTCGGTAAAAAATATATAAAAAAAAAAAACAATAATGATATTATCATCATTTATTAGTACTATTATTCGATTTCGTTATTTACGATGGACATTTAAATAATAGTGAGAAATAAATATTAATTTTGCGCGAAATCGTTTTTTGTTTCTTTAATTTGTTACTATCGTTATTTTGGACGTTTGATTGTTTTTTCGAAATTCCCAAAATCAACCTCCCTGATAACTGACACTTAAATATAATGGTAATGGAAAAAAAGCGAACGGATAAAAATTATGAAAATACTAATAAATGATGTCGGCGACTGCGGGCGACGACGCGGAACCGGTCTTCCCACTGTACGGCACGAATCGGCGGCAGCTGAGGCGTCGTTTCAGTTCAGTTCGGGCCGGTCGTCAGCGCACGTCACCTATTGCAATAACCTAACGGTTGTCCTGCACGGAAAAACACAAACGCAGCAACAAGTCGCCGTCGTCCGAATAGTGTTGCTGGGTTTCCGGGCGCCGCGAAAAGTAATTTCATTAAAACATAATAATATCTCGAATGCCGCACAACGTTCGGTGATCGTCCGGTTCTAATCGCTGGCGACCATGAACCTGGTAACGTCGTCGTCCAAGTCACTGCTGCTTCAGTTTTTGATGTCGCTGGCAACGAGAGGAGCTCTAGGTTGGCCTTGGCCGTCGTTGGGCGGTCCGTCCAGAGCCGTTGGCAGAGGTACGTATAATTTTACCACCCGCAGGGACGATGAATTATTATTTTTTTGATACTCAGGGGGGGTCGCAACAATATAGAGTACGAAAATCGGGAAAAATAGTATAGTATGTGCACTGTTGGATTCGCTATTTTTGTAATGACTGACATCCCCGAAAATCATCAGAATTCGTACGTTCCAATAGATTCTTCCGTGGTCGGCAGTTTTGTTTACCGAACGAGGTGGAACAATATTACAAAAAATACGTATAATGTGTAATCACGTGGTTTTAATATTATGTATTATTAAAATGTCCACGGTTTAAAACTAAATACTTTGAAAAACAAAAACGCGGGAACTACAATACAACATAATATTTTCATGATTATATAGATTAACGCCCTTTTAGACTTTTAAACTCCCGTAATTAATATTATTTATAAAACTCGTATTGTGTATAGACACTCTTTGAATAAGTAATATAATTTGATGATGTATATCATTTCGTGTGTTACAAACATGCTATAGTGTTTGTGTATGTAGATTGTTTTAAATTCACTGACTCATTATAGTGTTTCAGTTTGTTGTTGTCTTTTTTTAAATCTCATAAAAGCGATGCTATTGAATGGCTTTTAACTGACGAATAAAATTGTGCAAGCACAACGCAAGTAGAACAGTGACACAAATAGTTATTATAAAAATAAAAATAAAAAAAAACGATAATATGTGGGATACTTGTGAAACACAATAAATCACGGATTAATCTCGTGGCATGAGCTTAAAAAACTTGGAAAGACTCTGCGGTGTAGGAACTCAAAATTAACAGTCGTTAATGCATTATTTATTGTATATGATGTCCATCGTTCACCACGTGCATTTAATGCGACCGGAATTGTACGTAAAAAGTGGCACATGGTTCTAGTTTAACAGGTCACTTCGATGCGCCGCCGCCACGGCTTGTGTTCCACATATTATCATCGTTATTATTAAATAGAGAGCGGCCTCAACCGTGACCGTCGTCGCCGTGCCGTCGTAGTTTTGTCCTTCCGGCAGTGACCAATACGAAACCGGCTACCAGGTAACGTTTTTATGCTAACGGTGTGCACAAGGCCGCTGGTTCGGCAGTCGGTCAAGTTCAAGATCGTAGTTTTGCCTCGGGCGCTCAAAAAAGAAAAAGAAACTAGTTTACCACTGTGTACAATACCACATATTAGAATATTATAACATATAAGTACCTACCTCTAGTAATATTTCACATGGCCGGCTCAGTACTTGTATAAGTTTCCGTATCTATGTTTTGACCTCAGATCATACATAATAAATTGTATAAGCATAGGCGCAATTTTCGTTTTCGACTTGGAGGGGCCTTACATATTTAACAGACTCTTGGGGAGGGGGGGGGGGTCATGCTTTGCTGCTCTGTTCTTTTAAAATATATTACTTTATGTAATATATAGTATAATAAATTCATCATTTTTTTCTCGTCCACTTTCCTACATTTAATATACACAATACATATTATAACACATCTACTTATTATTAAAATGAAAAATATTTTATTAAAACAAATAACAACACATAGATACTTATTTATACATTAGAATTGAGAATAATATTGTGATCATCGATTCGAAATTGTAAATTAATAATAATAAAAGCGCGTAATGCGATGTACAACGTAGACTACAAGTGGGTCACTGTAATGGATGGTATTAAATTTGAATTTAATGATATAAAATCATTGCACACGAACAACGATTCTGAGCGAAGACGGTCTGTCAGTCTAAAATATTAATTAGTAATTTAGTATATTTGATGATAATATTGTGATTAAAGTAATTTATTTTAGTAGTAAGCATTATAGTACTACGCAGTGGATTAAATTCATTAAAAAAAAAAAATACATCTGAAAAGTCATAGTGGGTATACAATATAATAATATACTTCAAAAGTTTCAAGTACCCACTAATAATATTTTTAATTTACAACAAAATAATATAAATCATTATTATTGGTTATTTAGTATGTAATTTCGTCCTCATTTGAACGTAATAAAAAACTAAACAAAAACAACCAGTGCTTATATATTTTTAGATTTTTCAGTCAGAGAATAACCTATTTGCGTGGAACTTTGTTTTAAATTTTCAACCTTAATAGTTGAGCTATAAAATTCGAAAATTTTAAAAATTTTAAACTATAGTATTATTTATAAATTTTGAATGATATGAATTTTGTCAACATTTGAACTTTACATACTTATAAAATGATTGTGCTAAAAGACCACTTACACGAGCAGCAGATTGAATCATTTTTTCAGAGTTTATAATAATTTAAAGATTTTGATTCGAATAGACCGTAAATCTTTTTCGACGTCTTTTAAAAAACCGAGAATAAAAAAATCGACATCACTAGACTTATACAATTTAATAGGTAAGTAGGTGGAAATTTTTTTTAGAGTAGACGTGATTTTTTGGTGTTCAAAATTTTTCAATTGATGTCGTATATTTCGTTTACTTACAAGAGAGTTAATTTGTTTCAGGAAAGGTAAGGAGTAGGAGAAACAGCATGTTCTGTATTAATTTAATGAACATTCTCTTTGTGAATGTGATTATTACATGCCACTGCATACCTATAGCATGATATTACTGACTATACATTATTACTTTGATTTCCTCAAAAAACAGACTGTTCGTTGTCTTCTTGAACCTCTAGTAATTATGAGAAAAAACGAAGGCAATACGAACGGTGGCATAGATACACATCGATAATGAATCACAATACAATTTATTATTTAGAGAGTACTGAAAATAATTTGTCGGACTTCAAACTGTTGTAATGATATAAGACATTTGTGTACCTACTTATATCTTAAACTTTTTTAAAACTTTATTTTGACATTTTAGTGAAAAATAAAACAATAATAATAATTCAAATTCAAAACTATATTTAGCAAATGTCTAATATAGACTTATATGCACAACGCGTTTGTTTTATTTTTTCGAGAAATATTTTTTAGAGTGTACAGTTCACACTGCAGTAAAGCAAGCGCCCGTTATTTATGTCAAAGTCTTGAGTAGCACCCAAAATCGTTTTTTGAGCACCCATCATAATAATAAAAATAATAATATACGCCACAATCTTGGGTGGATGCGAGGACGATAGTGTCGTGAATAGGAATCATTGTCGACTTATCGTTGTTTCGTGTGTCTATATTATACACGTTAAAGCCTGGCTTTTATAGATAATAATAATATTAAATTGTATTCAATGGATGGATACGCAATACCCTATAGCTGATGCTGTGACCAAACAGAAAAATGGGTCGACAAAAACAGTGTTTCAGAGCTTAGAAATGTATACCTACGCGTACATAATATGTATATATATTTTTTTAGAAATATATAAAACGCAATGGGACGTATAATGTAAATGGACGATTGAACGCCACAGCAGCTGCTTTTATAGTCTGCGGGCATATTTTTATTTCGTGGAACGAAAAAATAACTTTTATTGATATTTTTAAGTTTGATTTATGATGTATGGTTTGAAAATAAATTTCTTAAAGCTCCATGTTAGTGATATACACGTTACACAGCAATACGCATTGTATATTATAAATTATAATACAGATAAGTGCCATTGTTGCAAAATATATACCCCTGCGGTTCATATTTACAGCAGGATCATTTTATCCACTATCTATATTATGATTTAATACTGGTGCACTTAATACAATCAATTTAATCTAGTTTATATGCACAATAAGTTGTATATTTACATAAAACAAATATTACTAAACTAAGTCAGCTTCCGTTTGCAGTCAAATTTAAAAGTCAGTAAAAAGCATAAGAAAAAAACATATAAAACTCTGTCAGGTAGGGAAGTTAGTTTATCGTTTGTTTCTATTTACGTTGAAATTTAAAACCTCAGAAGAGCTGCGAATATATGGATTTTTTGTAATTTCATTTTGAAATCCAAATTATGTAATAATAAATGAGGTACATATATGAATCAAGGCATATTGTAATCATCCAAATACAACAATTTATTTTGCATGTTTTCGTATAATTAAACCGAAAAAAACGGAACACCATAGCAGTCCAGAAAATATAATCCAAATCATTACAAACATTTATCCTGTCGTAAAAATTAAAAGTATTAAGCATCGTCTAACCAGATTATCGAAAGCACTGGAAAAAGTTCAAAATCTCAATTCCAGCCAGACTTTC
Source organism: Myzus persicae (assembly GCF_001856785.1). NCBI lineage: Eukaryota > Metazoa > Arthropoda > Insecta > Hemiptera > Aphididae > Myzus > Myzus persicae. The sequence goes on from NW_019104040.1 coordinate 104,996, forward strand.
TATGCTGACAGTAGTGATGACTAAACCTACCACGTATAGGTCACTCAATAATGTCCCATGGACATCTTATGAGCAGAGAAGAATCTGTAATGTAACCTAACCTGCGGAGAACCTCTCACAGTCAAGCACCTCCTTGTCCACTGTCGTAATCAATATAGATACCAGAAAAAGTCTAGATTCGTCTGACAACCTCTTCAAAGCTCTCAGTCCAACCTATGACAACACCAATAAAATAATTATATTTCTAAAACAAATTGATATGTACAACCTAATTTAAGGACCTATTATATGATTTATTGTAACCAAAAACAAATGATTGTGTATAAACTTAGTTAAGGAATCATTGTTTACTATGGTATGTAACCAAATGCTCTCATTTTTTGTTGCGAGCTAATAAAATTAGCAGTTGAAGCTGTACCAAAAAAAAAAAAAAAACTAAAAATTAGAAATAATATTTTAATAATTATTCGTCGAACATAAATTAAAAAATCTACATTCCCGATGAACAAAAACTAAAATAATCTTGTTCCCATATCCCATAGGTAGTGTAAGTGTTTCAAACATAATATATAAATCTGTGTGACAGGATTCAGATGTCAGTTATCAGTACACATCTGTTACAACGAACATTACAGATAATAATTTATAATACAGTCTAAAAGTTATAAGGTACTTTTCGTAATGCGTATTGATCGTATGTACATGAATATGTGGAAAATCGCAGCCCTCGATAATTCGTCGAAAGTCAAGATCTAGTGCTCGAACGAAATGATACTAAAATAGTCTTCAACGATCTCCGGAAAAATCGCCCGAAAACGTTGAGAAGTAGTGATCTCAATAGATTACGAGGCTGCACAGATGACTTATCGATGCTTGTGCATACGTCTTCCGCAAGTGATGCGCCCGACGACGATTGGTGGTCTGTCGCACCCAAGGGGTTGCAAAATTCGACGGATTCGCCGTCCAAATGACACCTGCCACTCCTGCAGAAGTTGGCTATATCGAGACGCCGTTATCCGCAATCCTTGCCGCAGGTCCGGCCGGTAGAAGTCGAAGGGCTTCAGAGAGGTCCGATCACTACATGGCAGCACACCTTGGTGCTGCCGAGTCTAAAAGTGATTCGACGGAACCACCTGCCCAGGAGGCAGCTGGTTTCCAGGATATGGTGACCCCCCGCGGCCGCAGTGACGGACCCGACGGTAACCGCGGTAATCAATGGACGCCGCTCACCGTGGAGGTTTGGCCACTGGCTCCCCACGCCTTTATCGCACTCGTGTCCTCCGCCATTGTGTGCGTTTGTTCCGAGTTACTGTCACACATTTTGTGTCCGGTCGGACGTCCGTTTTGTTCTCTCGACAATCCGTCCGATGTTGTTTCACGTTCGCCATTGTGCTCGTCTCCGCGTGTTTGCGGCCGTTAGTGGAGGGTTTGCCACACTTATTTCGGGTTGGCGTACCTTGCTGCCGTCGTCTCTTCGCCGTGTTGTGTGCCGTGTGTTTTCGCATTTTTCCCCTAGTCGTATACCACTAACTTTGCTTTTTCTATTTCCCTCCGCTCCCACCGACGTCTCATTGTTTGTGTAGTTAGTTATAGATCCTCTGTGGAAATCTCTAATGGTAGGTTACTGCTGCCATCCGCTATCTCTTACCATAAGCCGAAGTTACTGTGTTCCATTATACCTATAATCAGTTAACAGAAGCGTATTTTCATTTTTTTTCGGGAAGGGGGGGGGGGAAACGATTTTTTTGCTTCTAACATTTTATTGATATTAGAAAATCATTATTTATTTATTGTATTTATTGTTATATTATAAGGTCTTTGTATAAACATCATCTATATTTCGTTATAATGCAATACCAAATTAAAATTTCAATATCTTCAGTTATCCTTTTTTTTTGGTTCGTGGGGGCCACGTATACTCCACTGCTTATAAATAATGGCTATACAGCTGTAATCCTATGTGGATTTACACGAATAAATGTTTTTGTTACGTTATTCATTTTGTTTTTATTTGATATTATTATTAGGTAATAAACGCGTCGATACAATGGTGTCAAATACATTTATGTGGCCCATGGAAATTGTGCCTGTACTTTACAGGTATTCGGTTTTTTTAACCAGTGTAATTGATCTCACGAGGAACCTTGCGAAATTGTCAAGCCTTCTGATCAAAGAAAAATAACTAATTAACGAATTACATCGAAAAAATGGTTTTGTCAATTAGATTCCTCGTCAATCTTGCTCAGTGGTGCTCTTCGGCTTGTATTGTTATTAATATTATGTACATTATCTAATCATAATATCTAACTAACTTATATATTGTGTTGTAAGTTTGTAACTACCAATACTGGTTAAGAACTGGTTTTATCTGAAAGATGAGAACCTTTTGATGGTCGGATTAAAGCCCGAATTTTCATTTCTTTTTATAATGTGTTTGTCAAAAATAAGCAAAAAAAAAGTTTTAATTTCCATCGTGAATCACAAAATCCTTGTTTAAAGATCTCTTTAAAATATTAATTGTTGATAATCATAAATCGAAATTACTGACCGAATTGCATACCCATAGCTTGGCCGGTTCCGGCTAGGCGATGATGACTGTCAGCCAGGACAAGTTATTTTATTTATTATATAGATAATAATAATAATGTTATGTTATTATGTATTTTCTTCATCAGCAAAAAATTATAATTCTCGCCTTAATATTTTATTTTCCAACAGTATTACGTTATTACCGAGGTTATTACCGTCTGGACGAGCCATTCGCCCAGAGAACAATACATCCCAATTTATTATTGTAATTAATTATTGCGATTTACAGCTGAATTATAGCTGAACTATTTCGCTAATGTGTTGAGCACACTATCGACTTTAGATTGTTCAATAACCATAATTTATACATTTGATATTTCTAATTAGGTATATGCGTATGCTGGCGTGGCGTGACGTTGTTTCTATTCGTTCGGGGCATCGATTTTACTGCCGATGATAAATGTCTAGCGTGAATCGTTCACATTACAATTTATAGTAATACATATGACTTTTGAGATATCATAGTCATTAGACTAGTAATAATTTATCATTTCTTGCTGTGCATGGGGTAATATATTATCTAAAACGAGATAGGTACCTACACCAACCGTTTCGCGTAGGCACTTCAGGGTATGTACATTTATGCTCGTAATACGCGTTCTCGTTTTACCGATTCATAATGATTGTAGTACAGTAATAATTTCGTATTAATGTTATTGCAGCGTACGACAGAGTTAGATTTTTCTCCTTTTCTCCCCATCTCTCTTTATTTGAGTTTAACGATGCATTTGATGCTCTGTCTAAATACGTCATTGTTATAAAATTATCCGTTGTATTGTTTGACTTTAGACTACCATCAATATTACAGAATTAATTACTCGGTCGACCCGATTTAATTACACAGTTACAGATTTTCCAACGTCTTTATACAGACATTCGAGCGGCAGAATTCGTTTTTCCTGAATAAATTAAATAGATAAAAAAATGCTCTTCGACACAATATTTTAATTTCAATACTCGAAAGCACTATAACTGCAGAAGTCTGTGTAAAACCGTTGTTATCGGTGAGTTGGTACGTCTGATAAAAAAATTATCTGGTACGAAATTATTTCTAATGTGAGATATATTATTTATAACCCTCACTCGTTTCACGTTTTTCTCGGAGCTTGGAGGTCAAATTTATCCAACTGTATGCTTGCTCCTTTGCTCCTTAAGTGTTGTTCTGTTAATAATCAGTCAAAAATTAATAATTTGTTTGCTTTACCATATAATGTACGAAAAAACAATTTTATTAGATGATGTAATATTCATAAATTGTAACATAGTACCTAATATCGCTTTAATCAACCATCAACATGATATCAATGAAGTTACAAAGAAAGCCAGCGAATGCATATTTAGACTTTGAATGTAGAAATTTAAATTTTACTACATACTTTATTATAATGTGTGTATTGTTCTTAATGTTACTCGTAATTGTATTTATTACTTTTATGAATGTCACTGCGTTACCGTTGCCATACCCATGCGGCTGTACACCCATTATAAAACATTTTACGAACAAAAGTGTACCCAAAGGATTTCAGAGTTCTATAAATAAATTCAAACAAAATAGTATATCATCGTTTATCATAAATATAATCATGATCAATTAAACATCAATTATCCGCAGGTGTGATTTTCATCAGTAATTTAATCGTATACGAAATGTAACAAAAATATTATTAGAGGTAATTCTTTAGTATGAAGGTTTTTACAGGCGTACGAAACGTGCCATTAAAAAAATAACTTTCATAATACATTTTAATTTTTTTTTAAAATTAAGTATTTTAATATTTGTTCGGAGTACGATCCAAACTATTTTCTGTACGAAGATGAAAACAAAGCTTATGTAGTTATGCCGTAGACAATATGATGTGAGCTCAGCTGTAGCCACGTCGCTGCAATACGCAATGTAATAATCGTATTTATATCAACCTACGACCGTTGACACACGCGTAACCGAATAATTACACGTTTATGAAGTTAACATAGTAATAATATTTTGTTAATTCAATTATTTTTTATTTTGCGTATTTTTTCACCAAACAAATTGTGAGATACTGCAGTGTTTCTGATAGGTAACCGATATTATAGGTTTTACATGTTTTTTTTATTGTTTATGATTTGAGCACCAATATTTTTTAAAAAAATACTTAACGTGCGTAATGCGTATACTATAATAGTATACTATTATATAATTATATTGAATAATACAACTATTAGTGATTTAAACTAACTAAGTCTCAACAATTATTACATTATAATAATCAATTTCGAAATGTCTAAAAGACCCAAATAAGTTTTTCTAGTTAAATTGTTTTTCATTATGTATATTACACACATTATAATATAGATTTTCGATCTTGGATATTTGTATAAGGTATAATATTATTATGTATGACATTTTAAACATTCTTAACATATTACTTAACAACTATTAGCTATCCACTATCTACTCTCATATTATTGACTATACATGTTGTATTTTATCATTAATCCTTCCTGGCTCTCGATATAAGGATCAAACACGAGACCTTTTTAATCTCGAGGCCAAGAATCCAGGTAGGATGCCAAAAGTGTATTTAATTATTTTTTTATATTTTTCATACATCACGACAATAATAATTACAGTTTTTCTAGGCTCGATTTAGTAGGAACCCAAACGAGTGGCGTAAACGATGTTAGTACAATATTTGAATAGCGATTATTGCATGGTAAAAAAATAAACATTAACGTCATAATATCATAAAGTTCGATGTCGTCAGTATGCATCTATATAATATCTTCGGAGACGAGAAAATGATCGGAAACGGATAAGCCCGACGTCAAGTCTTATAATACCATATTATATAGCATATACGTGCACGTTATATTTATAGTGGCATAATGCCTACGTTCTTCAGCAATATGTGTACTCATATATTATACTGTAGCGATATCCGTTCAGAGATTTGGTGCGGTGTGGCACAGGAGGCGTTTGCGACAAGCAGCGATTGCCTTTGACTCTTTAAAGAGACGGATGGTTGCGGTGTAGCGTTTCTATTGTAACAGCACCACATTAGGTATTATATGTATAATGTGATCCATTTAAGTGTCTAACGGTTGTGATTTAAAGAACAATTTATAATTTTTTTGAATATTTTTTTTTTTACATTATTCGATACGAAACAGTGTTTTTGAAAAAAACTATATATTGATGTCTAAGCACTACAAAATCGATAGTCATACTACTCGTACTCGCGTTTAAGAGTTTATTAAGCTACTGTCTTATGTAATGACTGAAATATAAAGTAATAAAGTATTTACAGTAAATTAACAAAAAAAAAAAAAAATTGTACAATTTATTAAACACATCAACGTGTATATTATAGTGAAAGGTATTGAGAGAACGTCTTACTCACATTTGGTGTCTGCAGTCTTACACACGCGTAACATACTATTTTAACAGATGTACGAACCGGATTTTTATTACAGCTCATTTATAGTTAATATTAGAGCACATTTAAATACTATCGAATTTGTAGGGTAGAATATGAATTGTAATCGAGCGAAAATTTTTTTTTCATATTTTTAATTTTAATCTTATTATGATTTATGAGTACTTAAATAATTTTAAGTTTAAATTCATATAACTCGTTTTAAAATGAACATGTCATTGAGTTCTTTGCTTGAACACAGTTCATATTCTCTTCTAAATATTTAATAATAAGTACATTTGCACTAAGATAAACTATAAATGAGTAGTAGTCATGACCTGGTAAGTAAATTTGTAAAAATAACTAGGTAGGTTGTTAACGGATATATTTTGAACCTAACTTATATGGCTACATTTACTGTAGTACTACCTGTTTGGTTCATTTATAAATTAACTTGCGATTTTATAAACATCGCTAATCAACATTTTTACTGTGATATATATATAAATATATACAGATGTAACTACCTAGGTACCTATAAACAATCAGAGTGTCAAGAAATAAAAACAATACTATTTGGTAAGTTAGCCAATATTTTAACATACATAAATATGTTTCTTGGCCGGATACACAATAAAAAGTTTCTGACTTTTTTCTCTTAAGGTTTTAGCTGTCATGGTTACTAATTAACAAAAGCACATTTATGATTCACATAATTAAAACACAAAAACAAAAAATAGGTGTTTAATAATGAATCAATAAAAAACTTTGATTTATATTGAATATCGCTACATGATAACATCGATGTTATTGATATAGCCTAATTACTGCGTCTTCAAATGGGACACAAGTTATTCACTGGGTAAATTACCTGTAAAAAAACTCTTGTTTTTGTCGAGACGCAAGTAGTATGTAGTAAGTAGTATTCAAAATGTGTAGCAGGGGTATAGGTAAGTTGTGGTACATTTTTCAATAGCCAACAGGTCTGTGGACGCAACGCACAGTAAACAGATTTACTTATTTCCTCAGGATTTCCGACACACCAGAGTAAATCATATTTGAATGTATTATGAAATCAAAAGAGAAAAACTTAAAATGTATAGCCTTTATAAACTTCAAAGGCGGGCTACTGTAATCTTCGCCTCGGGTGACTATAGATCTACGACTACCACGTCAATCCTGCGTTAGTTGGACCATGTAATCGTCAAAATGTATTTCAATGGCGTCATAGTTTAACTTTAACGTGTGCATAGAAATATAAATAGAAAAATGTATGAAAAGTCACACAAGTGTTCGAGATGCTCGTCCGACGCGTGACGGACGAATGAAAAATATGGTTAAACGACCGGAACCGATGCGAAACGGTCTGACGAGCAAAACACGGCTGGTTGTTATACTATAATATTTTTATTATTACCATCAATGTAATAACGATCGATCGACGATGACGTATTATTTTCGAAGCCAGTAGCGCATTTTACCTAAAATTATAATGTAAATAGATTAATGTAGTATAGTTTAATCGATATACTGACGATGATACATGATTCGCAACTTAAAAATTATAAGAACGTTAGCGTGTTTCTTTTTATTGGCTTTTTAGATATTCTTAAGGGGTAAGCTATACATTTATTATATTCATGGATTTACGGATGAAATACCAAAAGTGCTTAAAGTGCATATATTTCTGTACATTTGGAGCTTTTTTTTTAATTTTGAGGACCTCATTTGTGAATTTATGAATTTCAATTTCATAACTGAATATTTGATGATAAATTCAATTTTAGGGTCTGAGCGGACCGATGAATGTACGATAGATTTAATACAATAATAGGTGTTTTATTTTGTGTGTCTGCACTATATATGATAAAATATAAAAAAATGCTTCGACCTTCAAAATTGTTTCTGACATCAAATATAGTTGGTACTTATTTGGCCGACAAGATTGAAAATTCTCAGTACCTATTGTTGATAATAATCCGGAAAAAAAAAACAAGGAAAAACGGGAATTTGTATGCAAAACCAATTTTGTGTAACTCGAAAACGAATAATTATAGATACTTAAGTTTTCGCTAATGAAGTATAGTATCATTTTCTATACACTATGATACATTTTTGAAAATATTTTGATGCTTTTTGAGCAGTATGTACAGACATTTGACACATTTGATGTTGTTTATTTTTTCAATGTGAAACATCTAATGCGGAGGTTGAGACCATTTGCTTGTGTAGTACGTTCGATATGAGTGTGACAGTGTGTATAGGCAGAGCGGTCACCTATTTTCCCCGTTTTCAGTATAAATTTGACCAAAAACTTCGTAAATGAAAGAATGAAATGATTGACTTGGCGTTCTAATATCGTTCGGCATAAATCAACGACAAACAGTTATGCTATAAATCATGATGCGTTGCATCAAATCAGATCTTGTGTTTATCTTAATACAATATACATCGATTATAATATAGTCTGTAGGTAGTCATCATTTGTAAAGCAACAATTCAACTGCACGTGGATTTAGCAAGTTTGTAAGGCATTAACGTTATTGTCAAACATAACTCATAATACCAGTGTAATTTATTGTAATGGCGGTGGGAGGGGGCAATAATGCCGGCTGTCGTGCGCATTGCGATCCGAAAAGCATACTTGCGGTCACGACAATATTATCGATGACACCGCAGGTACTATATATATGTGTGTGTTGTGAATAAACATTTATAATATGTGTATGTATACCACGTATTACACACGCGTACCAGCTACGGTACCGGTCTGATGTTATAAACATGTTGTTTGTAGGGGAAGGTCTTTTGTTCGTAAGAGCTAGTTTGGTATACCCGTCATGTCGTAATACACTCCGGCGAGTCTAAAAGAAAAATTATTGAGTTATTATCGCGCAAAAAGCCCGTCGCCAAATATTAATAATAACGATCTATCACGTTGACAGCCCCTGGGCAATTAGCTGTATAAACTCGCCACGGCTGTAAAGTTTTCGGCGATATGCGCACATAAAACAAACTGGGTCGAAAGTCGTAAATGCCTCATAGAGACATTTTTTTTTTATCCGTTCGCATTTAGAGGGGGTCGTATCACCTAATATTGTACGGTTATTGAAATTCGTACGATTTCGGATTCGGTTTAATTTACATAATGTGTCGGTTTTTAGTCATGTGCGATGCCCTCACGATGTCCAAAGGTGGGCATTAGCTATTAGGCGAATCCTTAAAAAGTTGATGTTTTCGATGCGACTATAGCTTAATGTGACAATATAAATTATTATATCCGTACAATTAATTTAATAAATAATACGCAGCGTTTAATTCATGCCACGACCATGGTTAAAATTATAAATAAATTAAAGAATTTTTTTTTAAATTATGCTATTAAACACTACACTAGTCCCGAAGTACAATCTTTGTGAATACAACCAAGCAATTAATATTTTACGATTTAATAATTTATTAGATACAAACATATTATTGAAATTGTCAAACAAATAACCACTATAGTGTGAATAAAGTTGAATAGATAAAATATTGATCTATATTATTGTTAAAAATAATTGAATGTCACACAACTAAAAGGTATCAGTTTGTAGGCTTGATTATTAAAAATAATTAGTACAATAATTTATTTTTCGATTTAAGTGCAGTTATTTTTTTGTTCTCTAACTAGCTTTAAATTTGTTGAATTAAATATGTTATTTGCTATCAATTTAACTTATAGCTTTAGCTAAACCCAACTAGGTAATTCCAATTAAATGTTTTCATTGAATGGCTTTGAATTAATATAATATTACACTATATTATAAGCTTAAATTTTTGATTTGGTTTGAAGTGCGAGTACGCTACAGTGAGTTGTATAATTTAAAAAAAGAATTAAAAGAATGCCTAACGGACTCGATATAAAACCATTTAAAAATGCGCCTCGTTTAAATTAACGATGACGGATGGATGGGAAATGGTATAAATTTCTAGACGACTAAAATATTCATCACGGACACTTAATATAATTAATACGGCGACGACCTTTTTATCATATATTATTTGTCAGTATAATTTTCAAAATATAAATCCCGTTCTAGGTTTTTTAATTTCCGAAAATACCGAAATTTTCGAATTTTTTCCTACCAACATAATAGTATATTCACATATTCATGAAGAATATACTCACGATTACTGTTACTATTATTACGTTAGACCATTTTCGATGAATTAAAGTTTAAAATATTGAACGTATAATTCAAAACTGCCTGCACATGGACACAAGGTGGTTATTATTATTTTTTTTGTCCTCCAAAATCGTTCCTTAAAATATTTATCTGGCCGTTGACGAAAAATATTTAACGAGAGTACGTTTTGAAAAATAATGAAGTATTCATTTTTCTTGTTACATGGAAATATACACTCGAAGTAGTGTCTATAGAGACGTTTTTCACGGTAGCAGCACAAAAAAAAAAAAAAATAAATTTATTAGTCAGCCAAAAGTCAGACTTGCTAACAAATTTACTCACATTATTGAGCTATTTTTATTTTTGCACTCTCACGTGAGCTTGCCGTACATGCGCTTTATGTATGAATGCCTTCGCAGGAATGTCTGACACGCCCATTGATTTATTTATCTCACGATACCCATGACTAGAGTTGTGCACCTACAAAATGTCAAGTGCAAAAACACTAGAAACACACACGGAAGCTACGAGAAAAGGAACAGAAGACCCCACGAACGGGTATACATGTTGTGACAGGAGAAAAAAACTCAAAATAGGTGTCCGACTGAATTTCGACGAAAGGTCGAGGTTGTCAAAATATGTATTGACGTATTATTTTATTGTAATAATATATTATAATTTATAATGTTAAGAAAATGCATCTGGAGTTAGCCCACAGATGATAATTATTCTGTTTTGCCTTGGACTGTACTGTACTTCAGGATTCTTCAGGATTTAAACTATATTTTTCATACCACGATATTTTATTATGGTTTATTTCCTCGATTTAATATGACAAAACAATTTTATAAAAACACAATGAATAATGCATCCGTTTTTTATTATATTTGTTAAATATACGCAATTGTTGTTTTACTAGTGAATAAGGATTTATTTTTTTTATATAAGTTATTGAATTCACAACGATAGGGCATGCGCTGAGATAATATATTTATTTGATATATTATACGATGGTTTTTTAAAACAAATCACTATTATTATGTTGTGTTTTAAAAAAAAAAAAATTTTAAAAAAATATACAGAGTGATTTACCGAGCATTATCGAAGAAAAAAGGGTATGCACACCCTTTTTTCTTCAATAATGCATTTATTTAATATTTGATTTTTGGAATTTTTAAATATACATTAAGACATATTATTTTAATATTTTTGAGATTTTTTGTACTGCTTAAGGAGAGTCTTGTGGAGATACAAACTTCTGTTTTCCAAACTAGAACACCCCTTTTTAACTGTAAGTTATACAATGGATAATTTTTGGAAAAACAGACAGTTCAGTATACGTGGTCTCTACTAAAAAAAAAATATTTTGTGAGTGTTAACTATGACGAATTGTCTTTAAACGTTAGTATGTGGGCAATGAATTGTAAATAGGAATTATTAATGTTTTTGCTAGGACTATAATGTATGTATTTTTCGCAATTGTTGTATTAAAAAAAAAAGTTTATTTAATATTATACTATGTGATTAAATTTTGTCAACGAAAAATATTTTTTAACTTTAATAAATATAACAAAACTAATAGTTTGATGTATGTACAAGACAATTTTTGGTTGAAAAAATAAATATATATATAGATTAAAATATTTCACTCTCGTTTATAAATTATCTAGAAACTTGATGATTTCGCTATTCAAACAATTTTAAAGTAAGGAAAATTATTTTTTTTCAATTCAATGTCTTGTAGCGTTTATAATTTTTGGGTGGCTATAGTATATAGTCTATGCCATTATAATGTTACTGTTCTGGTCAAAGTTCAAATGAAATTCCTTGTCTACATTATAGTTGTATAGTTGTCGATCATTTTACAATAATATTTATCCAGTTTGGGAATGAAATTGTATTTTAATCACTTAAGTACATAAATAAATAATTGTATAGCCCAGTCCCGCAGTCTGCATGTAATACTAACAGTAAATGCGATTAACACTAAAATAAACTTTAGTGGATATTTTATCGGTAACTTCGAAAACAAATAATAAAATAACGAAACGAATTATGGTACGAAATGTTATGCCTGGTAGATCGAACATATTACCTATTATAGTTTGAACAATTATTTAAAAATCCGAAATCGAGTGTACTTTAAACACTTAGCTATTTTACAGAAACTGTGTTATACAGTCATCAACTACTTATAGGATGACACGAGATAAATTATTACATTCATAAATAAAGGGTTTTTAAAAAAAACCGAAGTTTTTAATTATTTGCCCTTTAACTTTGCGTCTTTGCAGTTGATCTTGTCTCTTCAAATTTACTGACTAATGTTATTGCGTATCGTACGAAGTTTGCTGACTGCAGTTACTGCAACACACTCGTCGTGTTTATAATGGGTTTTAATGGACAAAACACACGTTGCTCGATTGTATAAAGCCGCGTACACACTTGTAAGACGACATACAAACAAAATACGCATTATTATATAGGCCAATCACTAAAAACCTCAACAACCATAATAGGTAACAGAAACTATATATAAGAACAATGCCACTAATCTGACAACAACAAAATTAACTAGCATTTCAAAAACTACGTTTTTTATGAAACGCCCTATATATGACTCGCAATGGTGAGCAGGTGGCCAAAACCTGCAATGTACCGGGCCACTCAGCTATTGATATTATCGGCACAAGTATTATAGGTAATATATAAATGGCACGATTAAATGAAGTCTAAGTTTGACGATTTAAAATAAATTGGGAAAAAAGAAAATTTGAACGGATGGGGCCCGTAGTATTATTACTGCGATATACTATATCCATCTGTTGGCGAACGTGATTGGTGGTGGCCCTATATAGGATAATACCATACACTCGACGATGTTGTCAGGAGACTGATTGAATTCTTTCGCCGACGACAGAATTATAATAATACATCATTAAATTGGTACGATAACTAATATAGTAATGATAAAAAAATCGACTATTCGTGTAAATTACATTAACGCGTGCACACGCGGTGATCGATGAGTGGCAATTTACACGTTTTGACGAGCCACATAATATTATGACGGTTTAATATCGTTCGTCGATCATTTTAATAATAATGTGATGTGGTCGGGACGGCCATATTATATCCTATAAATATAATATAGAGCACGCGTGGTACACTATTGTTGTTTTGCATTGACGATCACTTCATCGAATTCACATCGAAGACGTCACCGGAAATTGGAGTGTAAAAAACTCGCACGTAACGATATAGCCTGAATTGGAATAATAAAGTAATATCGTATAGTTATAGATTCCCCTCAAATATTTAATCTACCGTCGGCATTGGGGTTGGGATAAGTGTACGAATTAAAATATCGTCCTTTTAGACGTTCCTAAACATTCCAATATACTCGTATATTATTTTACGTTGAAATAACACTAGACAAAATGTAAACATTGTATCAATGTCGCACTAAAATTAAATCGCAAAAACAATCCAAATTTTGTCTTCGCCAACTCAGACTCAATTCTAGACTGAAAATATCGACCATCAGATATAGATCGATACATCAAATCGTTGCTACAAAAGCCCTACGGTATTTAAGTGGTTTATTTTTCGAATTATTAGTCACATTAAGATTTATTACCATTGTTACACATACAAAATATGTCTCTAAATCAAAATATTCCCTTATTAATGCTGTCAAAGACCACGTAAAGCACATAAGTGACATAACAAACAATAATAATCTGAAAACCACACAAACGTCACTAACCATTTATACAAAATATGTTCACTCTAACAATGTCTTACCATACATATCTAAATATAGGTACTTTCATATTACTCTGCAGCCAGTGGAAGGTAGGAACTGTATAATCATGCTGTCGCAAGCTTTAGAAAACAACAAAAAACTTATACTTTTGTATTGTATTATAATGTATTATAATATTATTCTGTTATTAAGAAAACTAATAGTAATATTAAAGACCTAAGAGGCATGACCAATACAGGTTCTACCGCATAATTTGTTCTTTGTGTCCTTTGTGAAACAAAATTATTGATCATCGGAAAAATAGCGTAAACTGTTTGTTCGTTTGATTTTTTTTTCCTCAATAATAGGTAATAAAAAATATGTGTAATAGTAATAATATACCTAATAAAATGTGGTTTCAAAAACTGCAATGGTTTTGGGGGTGACACCACGACAGTTGACGGACCGTCGTAGAATGTATAGAATGTGTGTCGGGATAATGACCGCTCATAACTCGCACCGTACAATCTATAGTGTTATAAATTATCTAATAACTGAACATATTTTTCGGTCGACACGCGCGCAGACAATAATATCGTATTATTGTAATTAAGGTAAAAAGGTGTTCGATTTGGTGAAAAAAAATAAAAAAAATAGTAATAACAGAATTCCTAAAAAGTGCGTCTCTACAATGTAAATACCACTGACCGGACGTCTCGTGTCATCTAATTATCTCGTCAGATCGTCATGCGAGCAAATCGTTCGCCGAATCATAACATAATGCCATAATAACACGACAAATAATAATATTATAATAAAAATAATGACAGAATAACACGGTCGGAGCACGCGTCTGCTGTTGCCACCACGTTTCTCCCACACGACGATTTTTGGGAGTGAGCTAAGACTTTTTTCAGCGTTCATGCACATAATTTAATAATACGGTATATATATACACGATGAGTGCCCGTGATTAATCATGTTTTGGAATTTGTTGTTGGCAGTGTTGAATTTCTTCCCGGTGCCGGTGACCGAAGAGTGCTTGTCCGACGATTCGCGGAGAACGGGTAAAGTATATAATATTAATATTATAATATTTTTATCGCCTCGCCACAATGTCCGCGGTGATATCGTCGCATTGTTCTAATATTATATTTATTTTTTCGAACCATACGAGCGTTAAAATATTCAAATTATTGTCGTGTCACCCTAGGCCTGTGCTTGAACACGTATGAGTGCAGAATACAACACGGAGAGTCTCACGGTGCTTGCGCTTTGGGTTTTGGAGTGTGTTGCGTCTGTAAGTATACAAACTACAATAATAATACTATAGCACACACAACTCTTACATCAAATTATGTACCTGGTTTTTAGGCACATATTATTGTAACCACGGTGGTTTATTATTATAGTCACACCATTACACATGGGCTTAACGACATATTAATTTATTTGGGTGGGCGAAAACTTTAATTAAACTATTTTTGTTGGAGTCTACAGGAAATATTTTTTTTTTTTTGACGAGTTGCACATAAAATATCCCTGTCACTGGTGTAAAACTTAAGTTGTTAGCGAATTCGTGAAGTTCTAGTGTGTTGCATCTCTCCTACGTCAGTTCTAAGCAAATATAGAATTGTTCGATACGAGTGTCATCATAAATAACGGTGCATTGTCCATAGTAAATACTTATCATATACACTAACGAGTAGAATTGATATACTTACTCGATTTAAATATAAATATAAACTATCTGTAGTTGGTGCCCACGGGTCTAAATATTATGATTTGGGATTTTTATAATATAAAATACTGTTTTTTATAACAATATTGTCTCAAATAAGTCAAACTACTCGTACGTTTATGTTTGTTTACTTAATAATTTAAAAATAAATAAATATACCTTTGTAACGTTGATTAAAAACAAATAACACTATATGGCTGGGACCGTATTCATATATTATATCCTGCAACGGGTGATCCCTCACCTTCCCAAAAATGAGAAAAAAACACACATTCTATGCATATCGTGTGTCCTGCAGCTGAACTGTCGTTCGTAACCATTATATTATATTCGAATAATGTTGATTGCTCTAATTATATAACTTACTATATATCGTGTTTATGGTTTGCCGCAGTCACGACGTCATGCAACTCAGAAGTGGCCAACAACGTCACGTACTTCGTTAACCCAAACTTCCCAGGGCTTTTGGACGACGTGGGTGAGTGTTCACTGCGTGTCAAAAAGATTTCCAAAGACATAAGCCAGATACGATTGGACTTTGTGAACTTCAATCTGGTGAGTTGCTTAACAACCATGTTTTTCGGACCCAACCCGTTTCGTTTGAAACGATAATCTCTGTAGAACGATTGTATATCATACTAAGAAAATAATCAACGATTTTACGATATTCTCGCTAGCTTATCCCTAATGAATATTATCATTCGATACAGGCGCAGCCCAACAGGAAAACGGGAGTGTGCGAGACGGACACGTTCGTCGTCACCGGTGGAGCGTCCAACGACCTGAGGATTTGCGGTCTCAACAGCGGCCAACACGGTAAGTGGTTACTGGTTTGGTCCACGGCGGACGACTATAGCAAATAGTGTCAAATCCGGGTTCACCACCCGCACGCCTTCATAATAATGATGATGTTAATGTGTGGTCACGATAATATTCGTGCATTAATTATTGTGGTTTATCGCGCATTGATATAGTGTCTACCATGTGTTACCACACCAGGCGATGCGGTTTAAACCCAAACGTCGTGATGTATTTACTGCGAACCACATGGGCTCATGTGCACGAGCGCATTGTTAAGGGTGATGATTGGAAACGCACACAATAAGTCAGTGATAGCAGCCAACAGGAAGAGTTTGTACAAACGATATTGTGAATGGAAGTGCGCAAGCGTTAGACCGGAACAGTGACGATTGTAAGGATCGCGTGTGAACACTGGGCTGGTAGGTACGCGATGCGTGTGAGCTTGAGGGGAATTAGGCGAAGAGAGGTTATGCCATGGTAGATACATAGGCGAGGAGGGGCATGAACTGTACTGATGATACAAATCAACATAATTACATTATATTTATAATATGATCTCATTATAAATGAAAAAAATATTCCAAGAAATTTTAAGACAACTTTTGTTAAATTACCACTATATAAATAATATAGATGTATGGATTATATAGATTCCAATAAGGGTCGTTCATTTTTTTGCTTCCGGTACGATATCGATTTTGGGTACCTCCTGATCCTTCCTCAAGTTTTTCACTGTAGTTTAAACGGACTACCTCAATGATTTTACTATTGTGGTTTCGCAGTGTACTACGATATGGACGACACGAAAGACTATGTGACGATCAACATTAGACTGACCAAAGGCAACTACAACCGGATGTGGGAGATTAAAGTGAGTGTACTTGGGCACCTGCTACTTACCTTCACGGCAACAGGTTGTCGTAGTCATAGTCGACCGTCGTTCGAATATCGTTAATTGTCGCAATTCTGTTAGTATACGTGTAACGAATTGCGTTATTTTTGTAATATAGATCACGCAGATTGAGTTCGCTCAGCGTGCGCCAGCCGGATGTCTTCAGTATTTCCACGAAGTCGCGGGCACCGTGCAGACTATGAACTTTGCGGTCAACGGCCGACATCTGGCCGACCAAGACTATGTAATTTGCATACGACAAGAACACGGTAGGTGCCTAGGTATATAATTAGTCACGTCGTGTTTGGAATGGCGCCATTCGAGTTGTAGACCTTAGAATGTTTATTTATAATAATATAATCTAAGTAGTTCATAAGTATAACATAGAACCTAGGTCATACTTCGTGAACTCGATCAATTTCTTTGAATAATTAAGTTATGTAGATTTTTTTATGTATACCTACCTATATAGCTTTCCTTTGCCTCGATGAATTGTGCTTGAAATGTTGAAAATAAACTATATAATTGGTTCTGGTATAATAATAAATATCTATAGTGTTACATTTTAACCTACCTACTTAATATTAAAACAAAAAAATAGTTTCTTAGTTTTTACCCTCGACTAATACTTTGCGTCTCAAAAGTTAATGTTTTTTTTTTAGAATTAATTTTTTATATCAATGTATTTAATTCTCTTTTCTTATTGAATTGTTATGTGAATATTTTGAGGTTTACATCCTATAGTGTTTTCTCGAAGGTAGGAGAGTCAAAATGTTGACTGTCCTACAATGTGCTATCGTCACCTCTGCCAAATCATCGTCAATAGTTGGTAAACCTATGATGGGTCAACACATTGTGCAAACCGGTGTACAAAGATAACAGGGGGGAGAGAGCGTAAGCACACATCGACGACCTACCCACACTAAAAACAGGAGTTCTACAGATCACATAATAATCATTTTCTTGATCGTGAACCGTACAACCATCTAACTTGTTTTTGCGTTACAGGTATGTGTTCGATCGCGTATGAGCCGTGCGACGAAAACTCGTTTAAGATCGGACCACCGATATTTTCCGGTGAGTTGAGAGGGTGTTAAAGATCATATTATGACTTTCGAAAATGTTGATTTTTGTTATCATTGGCATAGACACGGGGATCGAGGGTTCGGGAGACGACGGTGGTGACGCTCCAGGTGGGAGCCAAGTGGTGTCCATGGACGTATTCCGCGAGTGCAGTGACCGAGTCATGATGCCCTGCGATTCCGAAGAATTCATAACGGTTGGTATTTTTTATCACTAGCTATACTTACAATATTTAAGTCTTAGTTTAGTGGTTTTTAAACGTGTGCATTTTGTATGTAATATTTATTTTACACTGTACAGCCTCAGGGTGGCCCTGGGATATGCGATTTGCTCCATTGCGGAAACAATTTCTGCACAGACAAGGAAACGCCGTGTCGGATCGAGAGTGAGTATAAAATATTACTCAACATTATAGTAAATTAAATAGTCTCTATAATATCTATTATAACACAGAATGATGTGTGTAGTATGTCATAAGTGATATTTTTTAAGGCCCCTACAAACGTATCACTTTAAAAGAGTTGTGTTTTTTGGCAATTCGTTCTGACAAAAATTTAAATACTTCCAAAGATCCAACTATAAAAATTTCTAAGACGTTTGAATGCATAAACAAGATTATTTTTCATCTTTTTCAATTTTAGCAAATTCTGAATGGGAATAAATGAAAATATATTATAACGGGAACAGATATTTTACATTCTATCAATTTAAAATTATTTTTTATTAAATATATTAAAATTTAAAAAAAAATATTGAATATAATTATGCTTCAACCGATGCAAATTAAACTTCATTATCAAATCGAAAATCTTTACATTTTTAAAATAGAATAGCTAAAAGTACCTTAATTTGTCAGTCACCAAAGTCGTTTTGGTAAAAAATTGATAGTTGGGTTAGCAAGAGCCTCAAGGTAACGCATTATATAATTTAACTCCGTAAAGTTTTAACATGTGAAATACTTTAAAATTATTCGAAGTGATAGTGCTGTCGAAGTCCTCTTTAAACAGCAAACAGTTACTCATGTTTCATATTTTCAGACTAAAACATAATAATAATTTTGGTAAGCATACGAACTCGATTCAACAGATATTTAAAATATATTACGTTGTCTGCAAAACTTTGACTTACGGTGTTGAGAAAATCATTCTGTATGATATTATAATCATACATAATATCTACTCGTTGTAATCGTTATAAGTTAGGGCGACCTACCTGTTAGTTAACTCGCTTTCTCCACACAGGCAGCACCACACCGTTCGTGATGCGAGTGCAGTTTGGACCGGGAAACAGGGAAGAAAACCCAGAAGACAACTTGGGAATGTGCATCAGATACGAACAACTGCAGTGTTCGTCGTGAATTTGTTTTTGTTTTGTTTCGCACAACGACACAAGGTGTCGCTGACCGTGTGACAAGACCGAGGAAATGAACACATTTGGCGACATCATGTGCGCCTCGCCGAAGCCAACTCCGCCAAAGATTACATTACAAACTTAATATCGATACTTACTATTGTATACTTAATTTATTCTATAACTAAATATAATGCATTAGATAATATTATATACTCTCTTGTAAATGCTATATTATATAATGTTATTAACCACTTCCTGATTACGGGTTAGGTTAAGGTTGCGAGTGCGTGTGTTTTCCTGTATTCCTGTTTTGATTTCGTTGAGTGATAATCAAAAGAAAAAGAAAATATTAAAAAAAATACACAGCCAGAGTTTGAACGACAATGATGTAATAAAACTTTATAAAGAAATAACATAAAAACAACCTTAAAATCACAACCAGGGAACGTAAAATGAATGTCAAAACATAATAATATAATCATAACTTATAAAATTAACACAAAGAAAAAAAAAGATATAAGGAAAAAAAAAGATTCGCGGACAGAAACAGAATTTAACTATAAAACATAATAATTTGATTATAAATAGATAATAGAATTATCGTATAATAACATGTTCATATTTTGATGATAATAATAAATTTAGTTCTAAACGAGTATAAAATGTTTTTAAATACAATGTTTAAGTGTAACGTTTAATACATATAATATAATTTTTTCATAAACATTTTAAGAACGACATTATATATATAATATATAAATGAGAATATTAATTTGTATTGTTTATCGAAGCAAATTATTATTTTTGTCTAATTATTTTTGGTGCATTCAAAAAATGATCGTAGATAATACTGCTACGCATAAATAATCTACTAGAGTAATTTTTATTATGTACATAAAAAAAATGTAATAAATTATATATAATATATATATAAATAATCGTCAATGTTTTTTTTTGTTTTTTTTTGTGTTTTTTTTTTGTCGAATAATATTAATAATAATAATAATAATAATAATAATAATAATAATGTGTTGTAACGTAGTTGTTGAATAGAAACAAAATAATTCTGTGCAACACATTTTATATATAATATAATATTATAGTCTATTATTTATTTTATATTTTATTATTTTTTTTTTTTTAAAAGTGAGCAAATTTTTCTCTGTAAAACCGTACAAATCCCACAATAAGGATATTTTCAAAAAAAAAATCTATTATTTTTGGTTTGTTTAGCTGTTTCGTATTCAACGACACGCATAATATTATACATTATACACATAATATTATATTTTAGTACATACGTATATTATAATATTGTTTTGGGTACAGGTCCCACCACCGTTGATGATGGCCCACATAAGTCCATTTCAACTATAATCAAAGATACATTCGTCATGAATATTTAGCTATCTAATATCACAATATTATATAAATACATGTACGAGGCGATTTTTTTACGTGACGCAAGACACTGTTCGTAAAAAATATCCTTTAATTTGAAGTAGGTTATATCATATTAATTTTTTCTATTAATCAACTTATATTTTTATCATATTAATATTATGTTCTCGTCTTTTTTAAATTTAATATTCCGGAGAAGACTATAATAATTCGCCTGACAAAGAATATATATGTTTATGTCTTATACGTACAAAATGATTGGTATCTATACTTGGACCAATAGTTGATATTGATTATACAGTTACGATACTAAATCATAGACGAGTGCAAGAGTAGCGAGGGTTAACCACTAAATTTAAAAAAAAAGTACAAAATCTAAACAAAATTATGCAACAAATAATAATATTATGTATGTATACATTATAGGCAAGATAAAAATGTTAATTCTTAAGTCATATATATATATAAATACTTAATCATAACCGTTTACACAGTTAAAAAAACAATTTCACGTTTTATGAGTGTCTCACGTAAAAAAAAACTTCCCCTTACGTATCATAATATTATATAGGTACAGCCGAATGACCATATTTTTGGGAGTGACGAAATTTGTTAATCTCAGTATTATTATAAGTTAATTTTAACAATATGAGGAAACAGTTAACAAAAACGAAATGTTGTGTAAAAAAAAAAAAATCAAAAATCAAATATTTACACCACGTGTTACTCGATGCGCATACAATGGCAACGAGAGGCTGTACTATAATATTATTGTTCTAACGATGACGATGAGAGGGGGGGGAGGGGGCGCAAATATTATACCAACTACCTACTAAGTAGTGGCTGCTGCCCGTGTAGGTACCTCCGAACGTCGTGGATCTTTGGTCAGAAATATTAATGCATACACATTACTTGGTCGTGTTTTGGTCGTTTTTTTGTGTGTGCGTGCAGTTTAATAGTATATTAAAAGATAAATTTGTACATCATGACAGGACTGGAGTTTCTCTAAAGTTAATAATAATAATAATAATAATAGCAATAATAATGTTATAAATATAGATAGCATACCTACAACTGCCGTCGTATAGTAATAATAATAATACTCGGAATACAAATTATATTATATCATATCATGGGTAATACATATTATTATTATATCGTAACGGGAGTGTATTTTGTCTTGTTTTTGGAAAAACAATGAAACTTAAAAACGAAAAAAAATAACAAACGATTTTTGATCCTCGATTTCCACTCGTATTTTAGAATAAACGTTCCGCTACCACGGCCGTCGCCGCAATCCGCCATTATGGCCATTCACGTCTTCGTGGCCGACTGTTTCCTCGGGCCGCCGACGCCGCCGACACCTGTGGACATCACCGGTTCGGCTTTCACTCCCACTCCGTTCGGGTTCAACGTCATTGCAACGCCAACTGCATTCGGAATTTGATGAAAAATAAAACAAATAATGCACCGATCAATAACACTGTGTGAGGCTGCGTACACGTGTACAAATGAGTTAGGACAGGTGTGTTTAAAATAAATCGCACATAATCGATGCGACGGTTGATATTTTAGAGTTTAGATGCTGTAGCTATATAAAACTACGATAAAAGCACATAAAATAAAGCAACAATGCACTACGAGATCTAAGAAGCACAAAAAAAAAATCTAAAAATATGCGATACAAATTTATACTCAAAAACCTGTGAAACCGGTACGTTGTTATTCTGGATTATAATTAGACGTTTCATTTTTTGGATTGAATACAATAAAATATATTATAATACTATATTGTAGCAGCTTCAATGACTATTACAGATAATATTTGGTAGTTAAAATTAATGAGCTGTAACATTCTTACATAGTTCTGTGGTTTCATATTCAAATCAATCTTAACAACAATATTTACAAAGTATTTTAATGGCGTATAGGATGCATTTGGTTAAAAAAAAAAAACATAAAAAATCACATAAACATCATTTATGGTTTTATACAATATTGTACCTTTAACATTCGTGAAGTATAGATGGTTATTTATTAGACGTTTTCCGGAATTGTTGTCGTACAAATATTAATTTGAAACGTACTGAGAACAGTATAATTGCAATATTATCATAATATGACAAATACAGAAGCACATAATATTGAAATGAATGTGAACGCAATATAGGGTGACTGACGTGCACAACTACAATTTTCTGAGTTCGAGATGTGAATCCATAACTATATTTCCGTTTTTCAATCAACCGATGTATTTATGAACATTTAAAATTTTCCATTTCATTTATGCACGCATTAAAATGTATTGCGACTCAAATAATTGTACAAAAATATTTTTATCGTTGTGACGATTTTTTTTCTGTTAGGTATTTTGAATTTCACATTCTAAAGCGAAATATTTGTCTGAAAATATTCTGCAATATGATATTAAAAATAAAGGGTTGCTATTAATATGAAAAAATAAAATAACAAGAAACCAGCTAAACATCACCGCGATAAAGAATATCAAAATATATCAAATGTATACTTATTTTTAAACCTCACTAGACATAAAGCTATAGGACTTAACATCGATTTACGGTAGAAGAATAGAGTGTCTGAATGTATATCGCTATTATAGGATGGGCTATGTACCTAGTGTTACTGTATCAATGGCGATCGGTTGACCAGAAAATAATGTAATGCAAAAATATTATCGACTGTCGTCATTTAAGTAAAAGCGACAAGTATACCTGACCCGCGTTTATCTCGTCCGACCGCGATGACTAGAGCGAATAATATTAAATCAACGTAATAATATTTTCCCGTATTTGCGTACTATACATATTGTAGTACAACATTGCCCGCAGTACCCACCTGGGCACCCACCTAACCCACCCTGACCCACCTTGCCGACCATATCACGCGTATATTATGTATTATATTATATACTCGCTTAGGTACACATACATACCTCTCCTCGGGCACATGCAGCACACGCGCTGACAAGACGTTCGAACGGTGAAATTATTTTATAATGGAATTTATTAATAATATAACGGCACGCGACTGTGAACAGTACGAATTAAATTTTACATTGTTCGGAAATTACGATTTCGTTTACGGGCGCGTTTTAGATTCTAAACGGACCAGAGCAAGATGGGGGGGGGGGAGGCCAACGGATTGCGTTAGACATTTTGAGTACTGTACCCAGGTGTAGGTATAGGTATATTATTTGTATTATAATTATAATTATTATCATTAAAATGTTGTTATATCGTTTATTTGTTCTTGTTATACGGGAAAACCCGCGCGGAGCTGTTGTAAAGGTTTTGACTGATACAATACGAGCCAAACGTTTTCATGCCAAAACTGGGGTTTGAGTGCCCGTTAGGCAACTGCAGGGTCCGTCCTGTCAAATATTATGGTTTATTTGTAAATAATAGTAAAAAAAAGGAAATGAGGGTTAGGTACAGCCTCGAGTTTACTAAGAGTATCATAATTAAAAAATAAAAATGGCAACTACCTACTAGTGTTGGACGTGGTTCGTCACCGTCGGGTTACTCTAATGTTAATAACCAAACATAAAATAAAATATGAAAAACATGAATGCAAAAATTTTAAAATAATATTAACATACGATAAAATATTAAAATAAAAACACTTCAAAATTTAATTAATTAACTGTAAGATATTATTAGGTGCAATATTGTTATTGATATTGAACGTTTCATTAAAATATTTGGTTGAAGTTTTGTATGTTGGTATAATTTTTTATATTGACTATCATAATGTTATTATTTTTAAAATCGGTTTTTTCTTTGTGTGTTTGTATGTTTGAAAAATTATTTTTCTTTATTTCACCATGTTTGTGATATTCTCCAAGTGCTGTGCTTCGTAATGTATGCGTCGGAATGATTTTGTTATTCGATATGGGGAGATCTTTATTTGTGTCGACATTTTACCGTGACTGCTTTGTTCACGTTAAAAGAAATTTTATTTTAGTTCAGATATTTGTAGTCTTAATTTTGCAGTGTTCTTGCGATTCTGATATTTATACTTATTATATTACCTATGCAAAACATTCCGCAACTTAGTTTATAACATATCAGCTGCATTACTACAATTATCAATTATGTTATTAATTGTAATATATAAAATTAATATTTTTTACAAAATTGTTTTACTAAATTTTATTTTTTCATTTTTCCAAATTCAGATGGCACCTATAAAAACTTATTATAGGTACTTCATTTTTCATGAATGTGCATTTCAATTAGTGTTATTCGTGTTTACTTGTTTTTTCCTCTGTTTTACTCTTTTATGGAATATGTTGGTAGTTTAGACATAATAACCATTTTATGATTCCGGAATCAAGTATGGTGTTTCGTTATTGATAATAATTATTGCAGATTAATGGTGAAGATTCCAATGTATAGAAAATGTAATTGAATAACTCATATTTTTCTATGCATGATTTATTTGAATTATTTTAGTAGGATTAATTATAAAAATTAAAAAAATAACTACAATAATTTCATAATATTAAGAAAAATGGTTTCTATCGGGAAAACAAGAATGCTACAGATAAACTTACAAAACCACATTTTTATTATTAAAAAAAGATTACTTTGTCTGTGCAACATCGTTTATTTTTATTTGTAAGAGCGGTATTGAATGAAAATTCAAAGTTTTCGTAATGGTGAAAATCTGATTTAACAACCAGTAAGTACCATCTTTTTTTAATAATATTATAACCTGAGTGGTTTTTTCACTCTCGAAATGGTTTTTAACAATCAAATGTTGGACGTGTAGCGCCCTCTTAATGTGCTGATGCAATTAAGTATGTTTTATAATCAAATCAGTACAGGTTATACTGTTAAAAATAAAAATCGTACAACAATAGTAAATAAATTGGAAATTTAAATCATCTATTCACTGAAGTTTGGTGATAATGGGTAGCTTATTAGAATATTTATTTTATATAATACTGTTTAAGATTATTTTTGGTAATTGGAACATTTTTTTAACTACGCTTGTTAGATGACAAGGGGCGTAGCAGGGTACCCAAGCCAAATAAATTATGATTTTTCAAATGTATGGCATTCGTTTTTCGGTAAAGATGTAGATTTATGAAAAATGCTGAGGTATAAAAAATTGTTTGAAATAAAATTATGAGAAAAATATAAGACACTACGCGACTTGCAAAAAAAAAAAAATAGTATAAAAATAAAAATTTGTTTCTCGGAAGTCATTGTAAATTCATCAGTGCTGAAAGACGAATGAAACTCGTAAAATCAATTTGTTGTACATATTTTATTATGTATAGTATATACATATATATGTATGTATTTAATATACATAATTATTTGTCCGATGACGTATCATAGTGTCATCTGTAGCTCTATCGAATGCTAAAATTTAATCAAGCTATTTCGTAATGGACTTGAACCTTGATATAATTAATTAGTTTCTTTCACAGTGATATGCATTCTATATTAATTCATAGGTACCTAAAATAATTTAATTACTCGTGTCAAATGCATAAATTAATGTATTATGGTACTATCGCACTTCAAATTGTATTAATATTGGAAAATGGAATGATATATTTCTGATATTAGATCTACGGGCTAAGGTTTTTGGTAATTTATAATTATTTCTTAAAATTTGATGCGTATTATGATTTAATCGATAACAATGATAAATCTTATCTTAATTAAGAACATTGTCAGTGTTAAATTCAGGAGTACATTTTAATAATTATATTTAGAGTATAGGACATTAAGACGTGTTCTTCATGATGTTCAAAATTGTCTTGTATTGATGTGTACCTACTGATATGCAATGATGCGATAAGAGAAATCGGTATTAAAAAAGTTGAAAACATAATTTTTTTTTCTGTAATTGTCGACGTTTCTTGAGATACATCCGACATGGAACGACTTTTGGACTAGATTTAACTAAAACAATAGGTCAAGTCGTCATGCATACGATGGCAATTTTTGTACTGTGGAATTGTTGATAATTTCGGGTAACATTCAAGCCGTCTAAAGTTCTTCTTTCAGCTACAGTGATTTTTAATCGAACTAATAATGTATTATTCATTGGGTATACAATTTCGAATCTTGTCTTACCCTCCCCCCCCCCCTAGAAAAATGTCTCCGGGCCACTATAGATGTGTCTAAAGTTTCTGGATAGAGCTTGTTTTATTTCTACGTATGGACTTTTAATAAAATACATCATAACTTATAAGACTATAATAAAGTTATTATTTTGTTTATCTTTCACATGTTCGCATTTAACATTCTACACCTTGGTATGAACCTACCCGTATATTATATTATAATACATTCGTAAGACACGTTATTGAATTTATAACAGGCGCTTTTATAAAACTATATAATAGTTTATTTATACAACGCACCAGTGGTATAAATCAATACTAGCCTAGCAATAATGTGAAATAGTTTTTAATATTTATGTCATTGAATTATAAACATAAAAAAATAATCAAAAGACAAATAGAAGCCAAGATCGACCATGTCAATTGCGAGAATTTCTTTTTGGAATTCGTGTACCTGCCTATACGCGTAACATAAAGCAGCGATTCTCAAAATGTGTTCAAGGGAACCAAAGGGTTTCGTGGGACAATCTCAAGGATACTAACTATAGAGTAGTACCTAACCTTTTTGTCGAGTGACCGCAACTAGTACGTAACCTTTTTGTTGGCCGCAATTAGTATACCTGCGTAATTTTTAATTTTGACCGCAACTAACCGAAAAAAAGTTCACCTAAATAATAGGGGCGGGACTCTTTTCGCCCCAAAAATGACCTTTCACTTTTCGCTCATGTCGCCTTTTGCCCGAATATTTTAAAACTACTTTCCTTTTTCGACCAAGAATATTATAGCACTTTTTGATCTCATTTTTGTAATACACAATTTGAGAAATACTTACTTAAAATGATTTATGTCCAGTATATGTCTACAATGGTTTGGGCCTGGTTGAGTGTTATAAATGAAATTCAAACTGAGTGAGGTCTTCATTAAATTAGACAGTGTACATGCGACAAACTTGTCCCAAAGAAAAAAAATTATAAATTGATAACGAAAAAATGAGCAAAAAGTACAACAATATAAAGCGGAAACAATCAATCGGTATGATTTTAATAAATCAATTTCATTTAAATATTATAAATTATAAATTTAACAATTATATTTTGACGATTTATATTTGTATATTAATTTTTTTGAGCTTAAAATAAAAATAACCTTGAATAAACTTAACACAAATAAATTCTATTTTATTATTTACACAATTATAAATACTAGTTACCCAATAATAGTTCCTAGTGCTATAAAATATTGGGTTTACTTTACTTTGAATCTGAACAATATAAAACCATTCTACAGTTCCATTATTCGAGCTAAAAATATTAAAAGTTATTGTACATAATATAAAATCTAATTAAATATATTTTAATAAGAAAAGTTTTGATTTAACATTTTTTTTAAACTGGTTGTAATAAACAACAATCAGGTAACATTTTTTTGAGGTATTGCTTTTTAAATAAATAACTGAAAAAGTGGGATTGGGATATTGGGGTTCTCTGAAACACAAAACTTTGTCCAAAGGGTGCCGTGGTCGTAAAAGTTTGGGAACCGCTGCCATAAATAATAATTATTATTTAACTACTTTGCATATTATTCGTACTTTTACTGAATAATTCCAAGACATCTATAACTCTTTCATGCAATTAAATAATTGAGAGTTCATACACTTATAATTTTTTTTTCGATTAAAAAAAATTATTGAGTTGTATCTATAATAAATAATATTATTCCTTCGTTTACCGAACTTTTATATATAAACGATACACAAAACATGATTGCAGAAGAGTAGTTTTATTACAACAATAACTACATGTAAATTTATCAAAAAAAAAAAAAAATACGGAATGATATGATATTATAATAATTATTAATTAGTATGTGGCCTGGTGGCCACGGTGGTTGTACTCAGTTTTGTTGCTGAGTGCAGGCATCGGCTGGTATCATTTCGCCTCCGGATGGGTAACCATACGGGTTTTAGTGAAAAATCTTTGCGACACACACATAAGTGTTGGTATGTGCCCGTACCTTCTTCCACAGTAAAAAACATATAAAACATCTAATAGATGCCGTGCTTAGACCAATATAAATATAATATAAGAAAAAGGTATATATAGGTAAAATAATATGAGATTTGTATTTAGAAGAAATTGGTCTAGTCAACTGCATCTCTATTACTTATAGAAAACTGAGCTACTGATAGTAAACAAAATATATTATATTAAAACATCTTTAAAATTACGTGGACTTGTCAGTCTCCGTTTTTCGTCGTATTTATCATTGACCTGAAATTGATCATATCCATTATTACAGTGACCTACGATAAATTCGCTGACGAAGCACACGTCTTGACATCTACTATAAAGCATAGCGAGTCTCCAGGATGTTTATTACATCCTCTTCTGTATACCATAACATTATACACCTGACGAATGATCGGAAAAACTGTATAAATTATTTTCGAAAGCCATCGTGAGTTTTAAAATTATTGTGAATAATAATAATAATACTATATTATATACAATGTACACGGTTTGAGCGGGTTCCGGTGGACGTCGGAAAAGAGAAAAAGTAATATATTGTCAAAGTTTGTGTTCGCGAAAAGAGACGTGGACCGAGATAGTTTCCGGAATAATTGTTAATGAAAACGATTTCTTTAGTCGGATACAGCAAAATATATTCTACTCACGAACTATGCGTCTCAGTCTTCATATAATAAAATATGTGTACAAGAGCTTTTTGCAGATAGCCACTATTTGGTCTCCCCCATAAAGTTTACATCATACACGTAATGCAGTATAAAAATGTAACAGATATATCATACATATAAATATATATATATATTTATCATGGGGACGTGGCGTCAATTAATTTTTGAAAATATCGTGTCTTTTTCGAGGACTGCCATTTAATGTTCTTGTGTTTTACAATTACTCCAAAACTTATTTTTGTAATTATTTCCTTCAGGTCGATCGTAAATGTAATTTTAACATCTGACGACCAAAGTTTGAAGTTTACAAAAAGAAGATAACATCAGTACACGTGTATTCAACAATTACCTCTCAAACTATTTATTTAATTGAAAAAAAAATGTATGTGTTCACTATTTATTTATAATGATCACACACTTACTGGTTGAATATTTTATATTTTTGTTTATTATAAGGTATAATTTTAGAAACGACTATTTTGCCAAATCATCCTCACCGCTCCTTTGAAAATGTATAAAATGTATGAACTATATTCAAATACATTATTATTTGTCCGTTTATGCTCGGTAAAAGTGAACCAAAGTGGTGACGCGTGTGACATGTAACTATAATTGTAGCACCCATACTTATATAATATGATATAATTAACTCAGGAGAAGGAAAAATATTTTGATCAATACAATCTCACAGGTTCGTGTTACCTTGTACCCACTATATAAGTACCTAAATCACAATCACACGCAGTGTTATAATTTATAGTTTATGCACGCAAAAGTATAAGTAAAATATAGACGGTATGGGCATGGTTTTTTATTCACGAAACGTAAAATTAAACGAACTCAGCAATAAATTCTGTAGCCCCTGTATCGTAATTTAGTCGAACCCGTTCGTCGTGACCGTCTGTTGTCGCTATAGTTTCCCTCGACGAAATAACTGCAAATATATGTCCAAGTCGTCGAGGGAAATAAAATCGAAATCTACAGCCGTGTGAAATCGATAGGGGACGAAAATGATTTTAATCCCGTAAAATATGGATACGGACGAAACAGCGTATCGAAATGATAACAATAATTTGACATTTTTACTTAGAATTTATACCGAAAACTGTGATGATATTATTATATACTAAATATCATAATGCGTTCATTTAATTGAAAATGTATATATTGCTTATTGTTATGTACAATTGTTTTAATGTCAAATTCAATCCATCAGGTTTTAAAGTTGAGCTAAAAACACTGCGTTTTCGACGGTGTCACTTATCGGTGTATTCAACTTACAGGGTGAAATAAATTAAAACAGCGAAAAATAAATCATGCTACGTGTTTGGCAGACGTTGTATTAGCAGACAAACAACGAATACCTAACGATGGATTAGAAAACATAAAAAAAAAAATTAGGAATGCTCAGTGCTTACGATTATTTATTTATTGACAAAACAATTTGGTCCACTTAAACTAAAATAATTAAAAAATCATCGAGGTCTATAATTTCTGTTGTAACCGAACCGCAGTCCTATGGGTGTACCCGAAACATTGTAAATGAGTGAGGCATAAGACGTTTACTATTAATTAATCATATTATTACATTTGTTGAAACGTTATCTGATAGGTATTAGTTAATGTAACTATATCCGGTCAACGTTAATCGACGTTTAATGTGTTCACCGTTGTTAAATATCTGACCGTTAGCTAATGTTATTTGCATAATATTATCCAACAATTGTTAGTAACACTATCTGTATCTAACGTGTACCTATAACACGACACACAAACATCTCAGGGGCGTAGTCGTGGAAGAGGGGTAGCTAATTAGACTAAATTGCCCCCTCCCATCAGCCGTGTTTTCGTTAGTAAATTATGTTATTAAAATACGTTGAATTAAGAGGATTAATGTACATTAGATTTTAATTAGCGCGGCGAGGCACACGTGTCGGTTTGACTTAGATGTTTGTTTATTTATCTTTTTGCGTCCATGGAGTTTAGACACATATGGCGAGTGGTGAAAAAGTTTCAAAAGTTTCCTGCCGACACCCTCTGCAGTAAATACGTATTGATTGAAAGTCGAGTTCAGTTAGTACACTGCGAAGAGGTAGAACTTCGATCACCTTAGTATGGGTATACAGTTTCCTGAAGCGCGAGGAAAAACTAGTGTGGAACTCTATGATAAACATTGAACAAAATATTCTGAAGGAGTGCGGTCTGAACCGTGTAATCTCCGCTAGAAATCGTCATTAGAACGTGATGATTTACCCCACGAAAATGTGTGATGTATCTACCATCATAATATTATCATGTCCCAATACCAGATGACCGGAGAGGCGAACAATCGACACGTAGAATCCGATTTTATTCAAGTAATAAGGATAAGGATCTATACAGACTTTCTAGCTGCCTCCCAGTTGGCATTTTTGGCTGCACTACACTGCGAATCGCATCATGAGTCGTAAGCCCCGTATAAAATGGGCGACTAAGAAACCAAAATGTTGCTTTTCAGATTTTCTTAAAAGCGTTGCGCGAGCTTCTCTGGACTATTTTATTATTCGTCCATCATAAGTCACAGCCACTACTTCGTCCTTTTGACAGAATTAAATGTTCTCAATACATTTTATCCAAGACTCGTATTATCAATTAAAAAATATAATATGTATTATACATTTATACATACGTTTTATTTGTTAAATAAGTGTACACAAATATGTAAATGTATAAATATTATACAATATTAAATAATTACCTCGGCAAACGTTCCTTGAACACAAACTGTTACACATTTAAATATTATACTACTGTTGCTACTTATTATATCTAAATATTTTAAATTTTATCGTATATATATTATGTCAAATGATATATTATTCTAATAATAAACTATGAAATCTCGTATGTCGTTTACTAAAAAACAAAATGTCCCCACATCACAAGTCAATTTAAAGGACAGAAAAAAAATTCAAAATATCTTTAAATGGATTAGTTTAGTTAATTAATCCGTTTTTTAAAATCAAACCAACCAGGTGCGACAAAAAAAAAAAAATTGACAAGAGGTCAAATGTTTTAAAATGTAGTCGTAAACTGTTTTTTTTTTTTGCAAAATTGTATAGCATAAAAGTATAAAACTGTTGGTCTCTTAGCCAACAATAAAATATTGAATGAAATAAACCATTTGTATAGGTACTGACTGGGACATGATTTAACCAGCCAAAATAATCGATCACGTTATCACACAAATATTTGCAGTTTTATATGGTATTTAATCTCCGACGAGTGTTGTATAGTATAATACCTACTCCAACAGAGGTGACGTAACGCAGAAATTAATATAACTTCAAAAGACGTATTTTTGTCAGTTTTCTGTTCAGAACTTTAGTTACCCGTAGTTTTACTAACATTTAATTATCTTTAAGACCCCATTGCTCGTATAATGTTTGTTCAACGCAAACTTTCCTTATATTATATTATAAGACCGAGTGATGTACACGCGGACTGCATGTCACAGTGTTAGTGTAACAGGACATTCATTTAAAAATATATTTAATCATGTTATTATTCGAACTTGCACAAACATTGGCTACTACTCAGCACTCGCGGACGACTATTACGGTAATTTCTTGAATCGAGTAGTTCAATACACAGATCCGCGTGGTATCTGGAAAAAATATGGTCATGATTTTACGCAAATATTCAAATTTTAAAGAAACATTTACAGAAATATCACGGAAAACCGCATGAATAATATTAGCTGTTTTGTGGAAAGAAAATTGTTTGTTCTATTATAGATATATGTAATTACTTTACGAATGTAATATTATGTATGAACACGTTTTTTTTTAGTGAGGTTTATCGTCAGAGGAGATTTGTCTGTTCTTATATTATAATTTGTAGTAGTATATAAAGAAGTACTTAATGATACCATTAGATTGTACAAAAGACATCCAAATTAC
Organism: Myzus persicae; assembly: GCF_001856785.1. Lineage (NCBI taxonomy): Eukaryota > Metazoa > Arthropoda > Insecta > Hemiptera > Aphididae > Myzus > Myzus persicae. The sequence continues at coordinate 138,913 of NW_019104040.1, forward strand.
TAACTTTTATTGTTCCAGTGAAATATCGTTCAGCTTTCATTCTTCGTCCATCCATCTTTTACCTCGGCCGTATTCCAATGAAAAAATTAAGATTATTTTTTACGGAAATTCTCTGCGAGAGTTGGTATTAGATCGGTTGGTGCGATAATGACCAAAACCCTTTTTTTTTTTACAACATTTTTGGGGGACACAGATTGATGTCGGCTGCACAGGAATTTTTCGGCGTGGTGGACGAGCAACGCGTCACAGCAGTAATCAACTGCGTGGCGCAAATAAAGTCACCGACGGCCGGCTGTTAGGGGTAGGTTCGTTCACCCCCCTTCCCCCTGCCCGTGGTACTAGCGAGTTTTAGTTCCGACTTCGGTCGTTTACACCCCGAACGAAAGCTTAACAATTTTTTTTCGCCCCTCCCCCGACCGGGAAAAAAATGCGAGTCGTCTGGACGTCAGTCGGACGGATAATAAATCTCCTCGGATGGGGCGCAGAGCGTGTGTGCAGTCTTTGTAGTGCTTTTGACGGTTCATTTGGCGACTCGGCGCCCGGCGACACAACGTTTATTCGAGACAATGGCACCGGCAGTAGTATCTTTTCAAAAGTCTCCAGGACACTTCACATGATAATAATAATAATAATAATAATAATAATAATAATATACGCTCGCACGTATAATATACATATATAGCTACGCATATACTATCGACCGCGTTCAAAAACACGGTAATCAACAGCACATTGTACAGTTCACGGGCCGAAATCGCGTACTTAACTTCACGCGTGCGCTGCACCGTGTGAGTGCGTGCGTGCGTGTGTGTGCGTGTTTGTGTGCGTGTGTGTGCGCGCGCGCGACCGTGCACGGGCGAGAGTTAATTAATTAATTTTATATTATATTACAATAATATAATATCATTATCTTATGGTCTCGGTCATTGTGGTTTCGGCAATGGGCGGAGGGCTTGCGTTTGAAGTCAGAAAATGGCTTTGCTTTTGTATTCGGTCCGGTGGATTTCATACGACCACTCCCCGCACATCTGCACAGACCGCGCAGTCGCGTCACCGCTTTTTGACGAAACACACTTCCCCGACCGGAAACAATGGACTTCCGCTGAGTTCCATCAACGTCATATTCTATCATGTCGTGCACCGATTCCGCGAAATCCCGGTTGCTGCAGGTACTGCAATGTCGGCAACAGTCGTATAGTGATGTATCACCACGTTTGGTCAATGATTTCTTAAAGTCGTATCACTAATTTCGATTTCATATTATCATTAAAACAGTTTGGGTATGTTGGGCATGAATTACACGGTTTAGTCGAGACGTCCTAAAATATTGAATTTATATTGAATATTTTCTTTAAATTTTAGCAGCGGTAGAATTGCAAAAAAGGTATATCCGAACTTTTTGAATGGATATGTCACTCAGAATGAGACGCTTTTCTAAGATTTAACGGGAGATATGAAATGCTGAATTTCGCGTCAGGTGACTCAATTTAATCGGTCGTGCTGAATAAAACCGAAATCAAAATCGTCGAGTTCCAGATTCACAAAACAACGAAACAGCAAACTGTAAGTTTGAAAAATTATTGTTTTGAAAAAATCGAACACAAAGTTAAATATGGATTGGAAATACCTGCAAAGTTTTCAAAAGCAGCAAAAGGAGATAGAGTGGCTCGTGGTGAGTACGAAAAACCGTCAATGATGAGATCGAAAACAGACTGAAAGGGAGCGAGTGAAAGTTTAATAAGCTCCTGTGTGCATATTATGTGTTTTACGAGTATCTGAATATTAGTAACATAATATCTGTTATTTCACGTCTTACTGAAACAATAGATTGATAGTTACGACCTTAATGACCCTTTATCAACCCAGAAGTTTTTTTTCCAACGTCATTAAGTATATTTTTCAGAGTAAACAGCTGCATGCAGTATTGATTGCAAAACTTTATATCTCCGTACTGTATGGTGTTTCACGAGCCAAATGTCCAGATGTGCACAAATTCGTATTATGCAATGCAACACATTAATTTCATGTGACTGTTAATGTTTTAAAAAATATTTATTTTTAAGTTTTAAACGTATAATATTGCGACTCGTTTAAGGGTACCTATCACATTATTACACATTTACACGCACGCCGAGTTGATTATATTATATTATTATTGCGTTTCGAATAAATGAAAAAAGAAATTACAGCGAGTTACAAGTTGAACGTGAAATTGTGTTCAAACTAAACACTCCGTTTCTAACAAAAGGAAAGTCAATTAAATACATTTTTTTCTTTTCAGCAAGTTTTTCGTGGTACATAAAAAGGAACGTATACAAGTATTGGATATGATGTATATTATGTGCGCACTATGGAACGTACTACCGAACTTTGCACGTGAGACAATATTACAATAGTTATGTATACGCTTTTATGTCGAACGTTTACACAATATCAATCATTAATGGCGAAGATTGCTAACATGAATATTTGATTGAATCGTCAATTACCCGATGGCGATAAATGGCGTTGTTTAAACAGAACGTTATATTATGCGCGTTCAAAAACGTTGAATTATAAATATCTCGATAATTTGCACCCTGAGTAGCCGCCCTGAAATCCTTTTGAGCTACATCAAAAACAATAACCTTCGTAACGATATATTATCATATCATAGCTAACAATATTTGCGTTATTATGATAAATAAATTACACACGTCGCGAACAATAAAGGCGGTCCTGGATGAATAAACGTGGATGAATATCGTCGTGGGCCCAGGGAGTAAAGAGCGATTTTTCCCCCGAAGGAAACTTTCGGAAAATCTTTTCAGGTCAACAATGACATTCCCCTCTGAGCCCCCAACTAATTTCGTTTTTTATAATATATATATATATATGTATACTATGCAAATGTCAACTGAAAGAGCAGCACTATTTTTCTGAAAGGTTTCTAAATGGTAGTATTGTAGGTATTGATTTAACTTTTATTTTGAGCAATTAACGACGACGTTCGTTGTTTTTTTTATTGAACAATAATATTATATTCTCTTTATAGAGTCGATTGTCCCGTTTAATATCTACTAAGAGTACGTTATCAACTACTGGTGTACCGTACCGCATTACGTATTTGTATCTATAATTTTAAAATGTAATTAGTGAAACCCGAAGATCCCAATTAGGTACATCACTTAATTATAGGAACGTGTAAAAATAATTACCTAGCAATTAAGTGCTGAGTAGTGCGGGAAAAATTTATTTCGATACATTTTGAAAATACCTAAACAGGAACGTAAACCAACCTTTATAAATATAAAAATGTGTATAAATAATAATAAATAATAACGAATAACTATGCAATTATTCGACAATGACCATAATGATTGCATTGTCTTACGGATCGCAGTCGATCGCTGCGTGTGTGGACGTAATATTGGTCATAGGTAGCAGCACTGTATTACAATGTGGCCTGAAATATGTAATTTTATGTGGAAATTATTGATTAAAACTCAGAAATCTAAAGATGGCGTAAAGCACAATACAAATATACAACACCTTAGAAGACCTGATAAAAATTATCTTGAATTATACCTATCAGCTATCAATCTAATAATTTCCAAAATCTTTTTCTCTGTTCCTACAACAGTATTATATTGGCAATAATATTGGCTCAAATCAAATAATAATAATAATAATAATAATAATAATAAAAAAGCTATTTTTAATTAAGTGAACACCAATACGTAATTATTATTATTTTTTTTTTTTGACATAAGCCTACGTGTTGATTTAGTATCAGCTCCAGTGCGACGGTGCCGTTTCATTTGCAGATAATGTACAATAAATGGGCAGGCACGACAAGATTCATTTTACATAGCATACCCTAATTACGGCCCACGTAATTCCACTGCCTGCACGGCATCGGTGCAGTGTACGTGCAAAAGTTGATTTGACCTTTTATTTCGGCCGGTTTTGTTTTTTTTTTATAAAATGTACGTATATCATAATATCGCGTTGTGTTTCACAGCCTATACGTACCTACTCTGCGTACGTTCCGTTTTCAATTATTTTAAAACAGTGACTTTCAATCGACACAGTGTCACGTACATTATACGCACAATGTCCCTTTTTTGCAAATGAAAAACACCACCGCAGACACGTCGGTTTACGAGTTCCTTATAAACTTTTCCATTTATATAATACGTTCGCCCCACTGCCTCTACAGAACCATACGTGGAGGGCGTGGGGTGTAAAGTGAGGCTTGGAAAAAAAAGTCAACCTCACCCCGTGATTGTTGCCTCAGCGTATTCTATCACTGTACATTGTGATAATATGTCTTATTGGCCCTATATTCGAATTTTCCACTCCATCCGTCTTCATCGAGCTTATCAACTGTATCGGTATTTCCGAACCTTAGATGATAAGAAGAACACTTATTTCGGATTAATATTTTCGAGAAATCTCCTCAGCGACGATAATAATTTAATATTTTGAATTGAAATATTACGCCATACAAAAATATGCATCCGTAAATTCAACAGTGCTATTTTCACGTAAGTTTCCCCAGTCCTGCCCCTCATATAAAATGTTGTACGTTTTTTTGTTGTTGAGAGAAACGAGTGCAAAATGTTTCCATAGAATTTTCACAGTTGATACCCATTAGCCAATAATTTTTATGAAAATAATAATGTTTACACACTACTATAGTAAAAAAAAAAAAAAAACATAATATCTTATAAGCTCCTAAATATATGGAAAATATTGCTGATAATAATAGTACCTACCTACAAGAACCAAATAAATGATTATTCCATTCTACTATCATATTACTGGGCATTTTTTTTTAAAATTTTAAAATACTCATAATTTTGTTTCCTTATTCCAATTATATTTTATGGTTTTTATTATTCCTTTTTTCTTCTCAGCTCATTTGAAATTTTTTCTCAGGACAAAATGCTTGGACCATAACAATATATTATAATTATAATTATTGTACAAACCCTGGAATTAATACTTTTCCCGTGACAACATAAAATCATGTTTTGGGATAACATACTTAATGTGAAAAGTCACAGCGCCTCCGAAAGATGCTCGCAGAGTCATAAATGTACACATGCAAAATGACTTTCAGTGAGGAGATCTACAGCAAAGGCGTGTGTTCTCGGTAACGTGCATCACTTGCTCTAACTACGGTACCTTTGAACTGTAATTTATCTCTTATTAGTGTGCGTTACTATTACTTCTCGTCCGGGGGGACATGAAAGGATATTATATTGGTACATTTCTAAAGGGTGAGTTTGCGATGTTCAAACGACGATGGAATGACTAGCCGGCCATGACCAAACTAAATAGGTATTTAAAATGTAAATATAATATTACCTATATCGCAGACAAATTCAAAAAAAAAAGAAAAAATACAGCAAAGTCTGACGAAAATACAAATCGCACTACTAATCAATATTGCTGAGTGCGACGCAAAAAAAATAAAATGTCAGATATTGTATCTACTCAAGTAGGAGTTAACTAGTGGTATACTTTGGGTAATGATTTAAAACGTAACAAAACTGTTTTTTTTTCGGTTGTTGTGGTTGTCGACAAATCCGTTTCATATATAATAACTGTCAAGTTGACCATCGACCGATTAATAGCCGAAGAACACATAATATGTATAGGTTTATCTACTGGTTATGCGAATAATATTGTTATTACTATTATTACGGTACGAGATGGTAAATTGTGATGGGCTCTATATTTGCCGAATGAGTGTAAAATATAATAATATCATTGACATTAATATCCACTGGGACTATCCACGTTGAGACGTATATCAGTTGATGTGGCGATCGGCATTTCGATCACACATCCCGGAGCTTCCATTAATATTTTCGAAATTAGATGACATGTCGTTTTATGATTTCGGTCCCGTCGGCCAATTGGAGTAGAATACGATTTCTCGTCGTCAAACAGTATATATTGGAGTTCAAGACGTCATATTATTATGTCAGAGATATGTCTGGAAATTCGAAAATATATTTCTTCTGCACGTCAAATCATCTTGTTACACTCCAGATATGGTTCAATCCGATAACATTTCTTTGAAATAAAATTAATAACCATAATAATAATAACTAGGTAGGTAACTGACACGAACGCAGACATCATGATGACGGTATAGTTAGGTTTAAGGTCAAAATAATATCTTTAGTCAAAATATCTTGAACGATAATAATATTAGCTCTGAGCTAAATATGTGTTATAAAATATATTAAGCGACTTTAAAAACTGATTTTTATTATACCCGTCTAATTGACTCAATGATAGTATGATCAATAATCACACTTAAAACACATTTATTTTCACTAAATTGTACTAAATAAATAATAGGTGATAAAATTAATTATTTAATCAAGTATAATATCATTATTAAAATAACCAAGAATGAAATCAATTTAACAATATAGTAGGTGCTGTGATGGACACACGCCTTTTTATATAGGGTTCCTACTTTGCAATCGAAACTACTATCGTATTATCATACGAATCAATGTTTTAATATTGGACTCAACAAAACCAAATAAAACACCGTGGTGCGAATAGAAAAAAAAAACTGTAATTATGTGTGTAATTGTATAGTGTTTGTATTATGTATACCGTTGTTGATTTGTTTGGTTTTTACTATGTTCAGAGTGTATTATCGATTAGTACCTCGTGGCGGGTTCAGTTTCTGTAAGCATTACACACAATTCATAAGCGCATGATTAGCAATAGAGATGGTTTGAACCAGAGCTGCTTATTTAAAAACACGTTTTTCGTCCTTAGATCGTAAAGATACACGCGATGATTAATACATCCATTAATTAGAGCGTAATATTAGACGATATATATATATATACGTTTTTTTTTTCATGTATTTTTAATTTCAAATAATCTTATACCTCATAAATTATAATATTATTACTATCAAGACTTTTGTTCTTGTCTCAATAATCTACGCTTTGGACGAAAAGTGTTCTTAAACTCGCCGAGTCCGTTCAGTAATTAATGCGAAAAGCAATGGCACTGGCAGATCCAACGTCTTACAAGTCTTCATTAATCATCACAGTGATTTAAAATCACAGAGTTGTGGAACACGGGTTTTAAGAGCCATTATACTGTACACTGAGACGTTAAGTACAATAATGGCAAATAGACAGTTTGATTAGGAGTGCCACCACAGAACTTAACGTCTCTTCCATAAGAACTTTGGTAGGGTATTTGTGAATAATTAATTTAATTTAAATGGAAATATTATGCGCAACTAACTTAAATTAAACGATTTCAACTAGCTAGTTCAAACGGCCATACCTACTTACGTTACCTCAGATGGAATTTATGAATTATATTTTGTTTAATTTTGTTTTTGAGATGACAAACCAAAAAACTATTTTGAATTCGGTAGTAACAAAATAACTACTATTACTTTTATCTACATTTAAAGTGATAATCATATTGAATTCGAATTTTTGTTTTTCGATAAATTAAAACAGTTTATAAAACGCACAAAACGCTAAAAGAGTTTAATAAAATGTGATGGGGATGGGCTTCCGACCCCCATAAATAGCCATTGTCGTGCAGGGTCTGAGTAAGCTACGTCTGGACCAATTGAAAAATAATTCAATAACATAACACGTACTAATGTACTATTATTATAGGTAGCAGACACACTCAACCATCATTTTTTAGTAAAAATATGTATTTACATAAAAATACAAGACCTAATAATTGTTAATTATTGAAAATTATCGTTATTTCGTATTATTCATGCACAGATCGCAGATAATGTATGGAGTATTTGAGCATAGATCTTAAACATCATTGTATTTTAAATTCTAATTGTGGCTGATAACGATATCATAGTTGGGTAGGGTACTAAGGTGGAAATTTGGCAAGCAAATTACAGAGATTAAACGGTGAACCCTAATAAAAATATTATATAGTAAATATAATTTATCGATCGATTTAATATGCTTTAATGAGATGTTTTTTTTCTTATAGTCTTAAAAAGAAAATTTAGCATTTTTAACTGTACTCAAACAATATTGCATATAAATGTTATATTATGAAAAGGGTTGCCATGAAAATAAAAATAAACGAAAAGTAAAATGTTATAAATTAACAGTATTACGAAAACAAAAATTTTTCTGCACATATTTGTACATACAATTTTTTTTCAACTGGTCCAAACCTGCCTAGACACGAAAAAAATAACGGTTTGGGATAGTGTAAGAGAATGCCTCACACCCTTTTTGCAAGTTCGCCAGTTTTCTGCCAGACCACGCGTAAATGACATCACAACGTCAAAAAAACTATAAAAAACACATACACAAGCTTTGCGCAAAAGCCAAAGCACCCTAGACAGGAACAGCTAGGAACACAACATATATATCATAATACCTAAATTACAGGTTCAGTAATATAAATAATATGATAAAGGCGACGACCCCGACGGAGACTACTAAAAAGTCACGTCAAAGGTCGCGCGAGCGTGGCCATAACCACGTGTTTGATATCTCACCGACTTTGGGTCCCGCCCCGTCTTTGGGATGATTGCTCTTGATGGCGTTCATCCGCCGGTTGACGGCCGGCACGCCCGTCGTGTTGACCGGCGCTCCGGCCACGTTCGGCGGCAGACCGCCGACGCCGGCGCACGGCCCGTGGCCACCGCCGCCGACGCCGATGCCGCCCATGCCGCACCCGGGCTGGTTCATCTGTTGTTGGGGCGCCGGGCCCTGGCCGGGCAGCCGGGGCCCACGGGGCTGTTCGACGGGCAACACCCGGCGCCGCTTCTTGGGCAGCTTGGCCCGGGCCTGCGTGTGCGAGTAGTACATGGCAAAGTTGGAAACGATGACTGGAACGGGCAGGGCGATGGTGAGCACACCGGCCAGCGCGCACAGGGCTCCCACGAACATGCCCACGTAAGTTTTCGGGGCCATGTCACCGTAACCGACGGTGGTCATCGTGACCAGGGCCCACCACAGGCCGAGTGGTATGCTGTTGAAGTCGTTGTGCGGGTTGGCCTGGATGCGCTCCGCGTAGTACACCAGGCTGGCGAATATCACGATGCCCAGCACCAGGAAGAACACCAGCAGCGTCAGCTCCTTGGCGGACGCCCGGAACGTCTGCATCAGGATCTTCAGCCCGGACGAGTGTCGGGTGAGCTTGAACAGCCGCATGATCCGGATGATGGAGAAGAACTCGAGTATGTCGGCGTTTTCCAGGTGCGACGCGAACTTCTGCAGTATCAGGTCGATGTAGAACGACAGCGTGGCGATGTAGTCGATGATGTTCACTGACGCCTTGACGAACTCACACTTGTTCGGCGACGCGATGAACCGCACCATGATCTCGAACGTGAACCATGCGTTGCACACGCACTCGATGTAGAAGAACGCCTCGTGCGCGTTCGTCTGCGTCTTGTCCAGCACCCAGGCGGTCGTGTTGTGCGAAGTGTTCACCGTGATGTTCTTGATGATCGGCACCCGCATGTTCGGGTGCGTTTTCAGGCAAAACGACAGGATCGACACGCATATGAAGAACACGGACACGATGCCGATGATCTGTAAGCCAATCAAACATCAACGAAAATTAGCAATAATAATTCAGCGTCATAATTGATTAGATAAAGTGTTTTTTTTAGCAGTGTACGTCTGTCGCGGCGAACCTGAATTTCAGGGGGGAGGGGGGGGGGGGGAACCATAATATTTTTGGGCCCTCTCTTATCGAGATATATTGTACATATTAACCAAAGGTATATTATAATTTATTACTAACACAAGTTACCTATTTCTTGGGATCTAATATCTTTTTCCAAGATAATTGCAATGTTTATTTATCATCTGTATTTTTGTAGTCAATAACATCTGTTATAATCATAATAAACTATTCACCGGGAATAAAAAATATTTTACCTTTTATTATTTTTTTAATCACCACGATACATGATTTATTTTTCATCACGTATTGACCGGTGGATTTGGTTCAAATTACGATTGTTATGATAAATTAGGCAATCTACAATATTCAATATTGTGTGAAAACATACATCCTTGAACATACAAATTCAAAACAATTATCAACTGAATCTCGATGAAATGTATACAAATAAAGTGAACTGATAAGCAAACAAATAATATGATATACACACAAGAAATACATTTTAATGACAATTTAAGTGTAAATACGCCAAACATCCTGGTGTATCCCAATTTATAATAATATCTCCAGGTACTATCTAATATTCTAATGCCTATCTAATTTAATTAAGAATCAATCATAAGAAAAATGCACAGATTACAATAAATTATCGTTTTAAATATTTATTTATCAAATCAAACTTATTTTGACGACAGTGACCTTATTTAAATAATCAACACTCTACCTACATCATAGAATATAGTCATAATGTTCACAGACGATTTTAATATTCATAAGTCATAACGAGATATGTGGGCGTTTAATGATGGATAATTGAGAAAGGATAATGGAAAGAATACCTATTAAAAAATGATATTATAACTCTTCTAAGTACAACACTCTACACGACTAGCCCACACAATAGAAATTCCTCTGGCATTTATTCATAATTTTTTTATTCAGCCTCAACTCAACGTCTCTCTTGGAAATTTATTGCGGCAATCATCTTACAGTTTTTGTTTCAGTTATACCTGCAAGCATTATGCAAGACACTAAACATAACCCTGGCACAAAAGGAATCTAAAAAAAAAATGTAAGTGGTAATTATAATATATAGTTGTAATAGAAAAATAAATACAAATGAAAAGCTCTGGTCAAATTGTTCACAAATTTAATTTAAAATATTGCCAAAAATGAGCTATCGAAAGTACACAAATAATTATAATTAATAAGCAAATGACGAGATGACAAGATTAAAACAGCAATACAACTAGAATAGATCATCAAAAAATAACAAAAAAGTCAAAAAACTATTTCGTTATTTTCAGTAAACTTCGAGCCCAAACCCAAAAAATATCTAATTAAAAATAGTGAAATAAATTCTTGGTACGAAATCACTTCAAGTTTAAATTTGAAAGTGGACCCGCCTAGTGTCTGGAAAAAAAAATAAAATCATTAAAAAGACTACAGCGCAACAACCAAGTAAATATATTAAACAATGAAACTAACAACACGGTCCCGTAATAAGAAGCAACGAAACAATTAGGTGAATACTGAAGAATTTAAATTATAGCACCAAATTTAGAAACAAAAAACTCAATACCAAAAACTTACCAATTCAGTAAAAAAATTCAAACAATACACAACAAATTCGACATAACAAAGAAAGTCCAATCAATGATTCGTTACATACCCTATCCGACGAAAAGTCCCGTTCCAGATCAAATACCGTATTGTTTTTTCCATCGTCTTACATCAAATGGTAAACTTTTTTATTCCATATTTTTAATGCATGTCCGTAGAATAAGAAAGAAAAGAGCACAATATAATTAGGAACTTCTATGGAATAAAAGGCCCAGATTGCCAACGCGAAAACGTCATTTAATTTCTCGACGTAACCGAATTAGCGAAATATATTTTACAAATAGTCATATTGTTTTTATTTCAGTTTTAAAGCAAGGTTTATTCCACATCTATTTGTTATTAATTAATCTCCCTTGTACAATCATGCAGAATAGAATAAAAATAAAGGCAACGATGCCTGCTGCCGAAGATTAAGATTAATAATAATGCAAAAAAAGTTACTTTTCATGCCAGCTTATATTTTAAATCTGTTCCCACAATATTTTAATGTAAATTGATATACCTGTTGTATTTTAATGGTTTTATGAATAAATAATAAAAACATATATTAGTAGTAATTCAGCAAATCTGTAAATGTATAAGATACTAATAAATATTATATCTGTGGCACCTGCATAATATATTAATACATGATACACATATCATATATATTAAAATATTATAATATTGGTTTGTTGTCAAAAGTTCAATACTCAAAGTAAACATAACAAGACCAGTACATCCTTTATACCTTTTGTATCATCATTTTTGTTTTCATATTTTAATTGAACGTCCCCCGAGTGAGTATACCCTTATAATAGTTACGACTCTCTTCGCTATAGCTGTGTTATTCCTTTAGGTGGGTTAGGTATTCTCAGCTGTAATGGCTTATTTGTATTGATAAACTCATGTACCAACCTCTAGATAAAATATGCAATATTAAATATCAATTTGTATATATATTATTTTGTAATATTGTACCTATGTAATAATCTAATAACAATACGTGTAGGTAATTGTACGGTTTATTTTATACTGTCGAAACTGTAATAGGGTACTAAATTATATGTTTTGTTTTTTTCAACCATCGGTTTGTAAATTCACGAATATTATAATCTACGGCTGGTTCGATTACGTGATTGAAATATCGAATATTGTTCGGTCGATCGGACAATGGTCTTGGATTTTATACTTTACGAAGTTATTCCAAGCATGTCATTTGAACGAATGAATAGCATACACACATATCGAGTGTATAATATAATCGCGCGTATTGATATCGTTGTCATCGGTGGATAATAAGAGCCGATACGAAACGATACTCTATAGCAGAGGTTCCCAGACTTTTACGACCAGGTCACCCTTAAAAAATTGTTTGTGTTTCGCGGAACCCTAATGTCTAATCCAACTCAACTACAATTTTTCTAAATAAAAAAAGGAAAATCAATTCTCTAAACTCTCAAGTCTACATAATATTATAATGATACTGTTAATGACTTTTCATTATTAAACTTGGTTAAAAAAAAATGTTCGATCAAAAATATTTTAAACAACAAACATAATTAATAAACATAATTTTCTCAATAATCTCATACATCCGGCGGAATCCTTGACATAGTCCCACGGAACCCCAAGGTCCCGCGGAACACACTTTGGGAAACGCTGCTCTATAGTATCAAAATAATATTCATCCTGGATCCACGCTGAACGCGATCACATCGTCATTGTGTCCGCTTTTTGGTACTTATATTATAAATCGTCCGCGAGACGTTGCAGTTATCGTGTGTGGCTTCGGACGGATCGACGTCTAGCGTCGGCTACAATAGTTCCCGATAAACAAAAACCCATGTATATAAACAGACATAAGTTATCTACACGATCCGTCTAGTTTGTCAGAGTGCAGTGGAGCGTGGACGACAACAGAGGTACACATCGGCAGTGTACACCAAAATGGTATTGTATGGTAAAAAAAAAAAAAAAAAATATTCTTCGAGTAAAAGTTTCGCGCGCCAACCACAAAAGCGAAATTTCGTAAAAAGACGATACCGTCGAGATTAAAAAGTATGAAAGTGGTTATCGAACAGTGAATAACTTATTTCTCGTTGTAACATATACACTGCTATACAGTAATCCGGATTCCAATCTATACAGCTATTATGATTGTGTGTTGTGTGCGCAATACCTACAATGTTCGACGGCTGGCAAGAGGATTCCAGTACAATACAGCATCGAGAGCTGCCCATTGCAAATAAAAAAAATATATGCATATAACTTTTCCAATTAAATCGAATAGAAAAAAAAATCTTTACATCATACATTTATAATACTAAATAGTAATATACAGTAGTAAATGGGCCGTTGTACTATTGCAGGAATTTGCTATGGGTCGTGTTTCGAAAAGCAAAGTTAAGCAACTGATTCATAATAATTAATAGGTATATGTGGTAGGTACATTAAATCGGCATCTAGGTACGGATATTGATGAGAGTTTGATAACAATACGTACTGTAATAAACTGAAAGGAAAAAAAAACATTTTCAGCTGATAATATATCGAATAAAAGATAATAAAATATATTAAAAACGGACACTGAAGTGACGTGGGTGCAGCGCAGCACTTGTCAATAGCAAAAATATTTCGTAAGAGTTGAAAAATCACCGTTTAATCTAAGGGTACGTTAAAGTCGATGTCTTAGTCTGACATTATATTATATTATTACGTTTCAATTCGTTGTAATGAGGAATCATCGTCAAGGACTTCACACTCGCGCATGTGATAAACACACACAAACAGCATTAACTTGCTACCTATTTGTGTATACAATAAACGTTAAATCTGCAACACACGTGTCACGTACCATCCCGTGTGCCCCCCCCCCCCGTGACCGAATTACACAAATGAATACAACTCAACCACAACCTATATCGATATACGTGACGATATAATATTGCATTTGATATTTCGCCGAAACTACGTGCCGCAGAAAGTTAATAGATTCGCTTTAAAGGAACGCAATAGTGTCTGGCCTGTAAGTTGGAGCAGATGTTTCACGAGTTTAACTTTGATCTATTAATGCTGCCGTATCCTATACTGCCAGACCGAGTCGACCGATACGTGTGCAAATGAACGACCGTCGGTCGGTTGTAGTAAATTATCGTGTCCAATCAATTACAAGTCGTAAAAATCGTGTGGTAAATAGCGTACGTCATACTCGGGACGTTATTAAAATCCTAAAGTATGGACGCATGAGTCAAAATCCAATTTAATATAAAAATTAATTCGTAAAAGAATGTAACGCATAATTATTATGATCGCGGCGAACAAAATTAAATATTTATTTACATGGTTTTATATTTATTTACCCTTTGTTTTAATAACTGTTCATTTGTACGCATGTACTATCAATTGCACACCAATTTAATTTATTATAATTAAAAAAAAAAAGACACTCATCACTTCTTGGATGATAGTGAAATAGGTACCCTTTGGGTAAAAATGATTAAATGGCATTAATATAATATGAATGATGTTCGAGATACATAGTTAGAGTTTTTCACCACTAATTGTTTACAGCAAATACACAATAATGCGAATACTGTAACCACAATAATGTACTTGTACTTGCTCCAAAAATGATATGCGCTAATATTACTATTTGTATATGACCACAAATGGGCTATTTACTAAAGATACTATTTTGACAAACAACCTGTGATCTATGCGGCGCTATTTACAATTTTTGCTCTTCGTGGGATATAATTTAAATCCGTTTCGACGGTTAAGTGCGCTTTTATGAAGTGTTCTACTGATACACTCTACGCACAATATTATTTCAATCGATACAATTTCGTTGGTTCTGACAAACTGTTACTTATCATAATATGTTAAACTGGCGTATACAAATTGGCATAATGATGTTAAACAAACCACGATGCAGTACCGCGACAGCCATTCAATCACACCATCAAAAAAAGAGGTATCAATTCCTTGTGTAATACATTTTAAATTGTATCATACGATTATAGCGGTTATGTGTATAATATACTACTTTATGTATTTTAAACTGCAAATCGTTTATTTGTTAATCAACGTACCTATATATGAAAACAGTATAAGTTGTAGTTTAAGAAATAATAATGATTTTTAAACTCTATGGTTTTTTTATAATGAATTGAAAACTAAATTTTGAATGAATTCTATTGAGATAAAAATAACGGAATATAATAATTCATTGAAAAGGCCAAGAGTTTTTTCTCTTATTCGTGGTTGTCTGGCAATATTATTATTTATGATTGTTTTTGAATTGGGTTTGTCTGTGGTTGTAAAAGTATAATTTAGTAAAATTATTTGATAACAATATATTATTCTCATTTTATTCAAACGGTTGTTGGTTTTTATTACAAGAACGAGGATTTCAAACAAGTTGACTGAATGAATTCGTTAACCAAACGAAATATAGTATAATGTAATTTTGTCATTTCTTTTTTTAGAAATTGGTCTTTAAAGAAACAAGTACAAATGTTTATGCATCTGTATGTGATTACGAGATTTTGTTGGAGATGAGAGGAAACAAATGTCTCGACTACAATATGTTTCATTTTATTTTATTTTATTGTCAGATACTCGTATAACCACGAACGAGAGACACAAAACAGATGGGTAAACGTCAAATTTTTGTTCCACCCTTATTTTTCCACTCGGAATTGAATTACCAAAGTAATTCTCGGGATAAAAATTATTCGTAATTTATACAACAGTTGAATACACTATTCGGAAATAGCGAAGATAGGTTAGAAGATTATCAAGTTTAAAGTTTCATACGGATAAGGCCTGAAAGTGGTAGTTTAATGGACGATTCGCTTGTGTAAAATCTACATTAATCTTATTATGACCCCGTGCGGTTGCTACAATTCAAATTTGAACTTGGTTGTAAAATGTTTAATTGAAGAGGAAATTGATGATTATTATATATTTTATTAAAAAAACCATTTGGAATAATTATTGTTATCATCTTGTACAAGAAAAGTATAACATTGTTTTAAAATCATAAGACGAGAAAAAATACAATTCAAATTTGTAAGCTCATACATTATACAATATTATAAAAAATGTTATAATATGAAATATATATAAATATATTTATATTTATATGTATATGGTGATTTAGAACTTGGTTTCGACAAAAATAAACATAAAATTAAACGATAAAACGGGACAAAATTCGTCTGTTGGGAGAATTTATAGATGGGTCGAAATGATATATCAAAGGTTGTAGAAGTGTAGGATACTCTGTATGATTACACAGCACAAATGAAAACCCCGATAACAGTTTGTATTGTTTCAGGTAGTCAGTAGTCACTGTGTATAATATGGGAAACAGTTCGCTCTATTTCAGAATACAATTTCATATGGTCAACAAATTTTATATTTTACACTAGATATTGCTTTTAAACGAATTGTAAATAAAATGTTTTGAAAATAGTGTTACCGATGGGTGGATTCTTTTTATCAGGCTAATTGTTTATTATTATAGCTTATACAGTTATAAACATATTGTGTACTTGTGCACTTGTGTACTTATTTAACACTATGGATTTCAAACAGTTATGAATAGTCGATTAAAACTAACATAATCAATGAAATATTTTAAACAAAAAAACTTAATATTATACAGGTAATATGAATGTATGATTTATTTAAATGTGTAAAAGTGCTTAAATTATCTCACATTAAATCACATACTTATAAGTCAAAACGGGTTTTAAGCAATTTAGAAATTAACACCTGGTAAAAACCCAACCTTGCCTAACCATGGACGTTGTATACAATTGTCTACATTTTATTTTTAGATATAAAATCGATATAATTTAGGTATACAACTATATTATAGTGACCATATAAAGTTTTCACGATACGTCTTATCAAAAACCTTTCATAATAATGTGTAAAGTGCCCTTGGTATGTATATAAAACAATATTTTATACTGAAACAAAACTGTGTCATTTGAATTATTAAACGAACTACGGAGAGTCGTGTATACTCCTCCTCCTCCTCCTCCTCCTTTCTATATCAAAAGTTTCAAGTTAGCAGAATCTTGAAAATAACTTTTTCCTTATTATTGCTTTATAAAAAAATATTTTTATCAGTTATGCAGATTAGCAAGGTTATAAAATAATTCAATGTCAGAATTGAGAAGTTCAACATTTTTTTTATTTACCTACATCAATAGATCGGCATGAATGAAAAGATAGTGCAATCATATGTAAAAACAAATTGATTAAAAATTACATTTGGTATTTAAAGGAAAACAAAACTATTGAAATCTTAAATTTCATTGATTTTTATTTTTTTTTAAATTATTGAGTAAAGGAATACCCAAGCCGTTAGCTCAGTTGAACAATTTTTTCCAACAATAAAGATTTATTTTATATTGCGTACATTAGGTCCGTTAACTTCCTAACACAAGTTACCAAGCAATACGGCTGAAATGCTGAAGTCATACCTATAACAGTTATTATTTTCGTATATTTTAAACTTTGAAGGGAATACCAAAATCTGAGGCGAATACACAGTAATCATTGAGTGATATAAACACTGGAATCCCATAAACTTACTATGTGACGAATCGCAATTTACATAGATATTAGTATCACCGTTTATTATGCACATTCATATTATACGTATTGTTTATATGATTTACTATTTGTTTCATATGAATATCTCCAACTATTGTCAAATAACATACACCTACACAGCATCGGAGGCGAGTTAACAGAATTGTTACTATGTTGTAACCTATTTCTGTGTTGACAACAATATGGTTACCTTAGCACAGGGTTCATACCCTTTCAGAATAATATTAAACTGATTTATTATCGAACACCTATGTACGTATTGGCAACAACGTAAACTAACGAATGTCAAACTCGAATTAACATTTTTCAAACCTGATTATATAAATTATAACACATTTAAACAAATATCAACGAAAACTAAAAATATATAAAATATAAGGAGAAATTTGTTTTATTTAAACCGTGGATGTATGTGTATTACTGTAAACACTATTAATATACTATTAATATCAATAAGAAATAAGATGATAATATCATTAAAGTCATGAAATAAAATACGATTTATATACAATTATTATGTTTAAGAACCAATCAACGTCATCCCGCTATACAAAATCTGAAAATACATTTTTAAAACGCTTAAACTAATAGTTATAACGTTGTGCGTATTATTTTTTTAAATTAAATTATATAAAATCAATAAACTTGCAATATTTACCGTTAACGCCGTAATATTAATGACAAAAATACAAATACCGAAAACCAATAGACCACCACCTGTGGGGAATCATCTCGAGTGGACAGATAAAAATTACTATAGATTTGTATATAGAAGTCGTGCCTTAAAATAATTAAATTTACGCACCTTGGCAGCATTCGACGAATACGGTTCGTCGAACATGGACCACAGCTGGGGCTTGAACCGCTGCCACCAGGTGAGTCTACCCTGAAAGAACGCCTCCTCGAAACCGAATTTTCGAGCCATCTCTTCGTCACTAGGCTTCTCCGTATCCAAGTCTAGCCGGTCCAAAACCGCGAGCGTTTCTTGCGTATCCCTGTGCTATAAACAGAAAGATCGAAAACAATGTATGAGTGCAACGAGTATAATAATTCGAACAACAATATTGCGGTTAACATAATAATATACATATATTATATAGGTATTAGGTACTAAATATAGTCGACAAAAGTTAAACGGTACAAAACCCATCGAACGAACGGTGTTGCTTTAGATGTAGATTTTAGAAAAAAGGCCCAGCTCGTTAATATTACAAAAATAACGAAAAAATTATTATTCAGAGTATGGGCAACATTTCCGTTTTTTTTAAATTAATATTTTCAGTTAAACGGCGTAAAAACTATACAGCAGTACAAGTTATTTTGGATTGAAAAATGAACAAACATATCATTCGGTGCTACTTAGGTATATCTCGGTTTTAATATGCTTCAAATGTAAGTGTTCATGGGAAAATCGGTGTTCGTCACTGTGTGAATATATACATTCGACTCAGGCCAGCAATCCGCCTGTGGTGGATTAGATAAAGCACTTTTGTATTTTAACGTTATTAAAACTACTCTCTAAATTTTGCTGATAAGTTAAAAAACAATATCTCACATTTTCGTCGAAATCGGTCATGTAGTTTTCGTGCACATAATACTCTCATTTTTTTCATACATGTAGTTATTATAGTTTTTATTATAGTTTTTATTAGTTCCATTTCCTTTAGTTTAATAAAAACTGTTTCGTTTAACTTAGTGATCTAAGTAGTTCAATGCAATGTCCACTACAATTGATCGTGGATTTTTTTCTAGATGCCAACGCTAGTACACATATTATAGGACAGCTGTTTTTAGTTTTCTAATTTCTCTCAATACTTTGAATAAGTTCATTAACACATTTGTCGTAGGATAGTATCTGTGATTAATAAAAGATTTGCGATAAGTCGAAATTTCTTTCGTCAACATATAATTACATAGTATTTACCCCGCAGCGGTCGATTGTCACTCACAAAAATATTTTTTAAAGACATGATCATAGTACTATTAGTTGCTTAGCATTGTTTGTATATTTTTGATTTAAATCATATCGTCGATGGTGTAGCGTAATGGATTTTAATAATGCGAGTTAACAAAGAGAAAGAAACGAGTTTTCTATGTCATACTGACGAATGATTTATTAATAACAGATACAAATAAAAATAACACTGTTTACGATGAAAAGGGCACACGACGGGGAGCCGGAACCTATCGAAACAGTATGGCAGTCGGGGGATGATGTGACCGAGTGGTCTGACGCGTCCGCTGCGACGCAGCCGGTCGCGGTTCGATCCTCGGCTACCGGGCGGCATTTTTCTCCGGACAAGTCGCGGTGACCGGAGAACAAGTGCTGCCATCCCCCACCCCCGGGGCATGGCAGAAACCTACGGGTGCCCCATTCGAAATTCTGCCAAAANTGCCCCATGAACTGCGGCAGTATATGGATCAGTGCAATGCCGGAATACTCCGACTATTACACTATTGACCGATATAGATACCGTCCGATAGGTTTTTTTATTCGGATGTTTCTACCAGAAGTGCGCAAGTCTGCCCGGGTGGGTCTCGCAACACATCAGGTAGAAGACTGGTGCTTGGTCGTCGGTCGTGCGGCCTTTTATATGCTGGTTATCGGCGATTATTTCAGCCGGCCTTGTGTTCTGTGACAGACCGGTGAGTTATCGTGACAGAAAACCCGAAACCGCAAAAGTGCAATCGTCGATAAACGCATAATAATTATATAATAAAAAAGGAATGATATTGATGATCATGCTCACGGTAGATAATAAGAATAACAATAAGAATACTAATAATAACAATTATAATAAATACAAGGTGTGCGTTATCTTCGCGACTGTGCGTGTGAACAGATGGTATTATACCATCGAAATCCAAAAGGAAATTAAGAACGTTAACGTTATAATGTCAATGTGTGATGAGTGAAAAAAAATGGCGTGGTTGATACGTCTCAAACATACTGGAGGAATTCAAAATAGCTGGTGCTGTAATTTGCCAAAAAAAAGGTCATAATTAAGAAAATTTAAACTTGAAACGTTGTCTCCGGAGACCTACACCTGCCCGTTGAACACAGGTAAATGTACCTCATCAAAAGCACAACCTTTTAGAGGAGCTCGCATTGTATAATAACAAGTGACACGCCTAACCCAAATAGATTTTAATTTAATTTCACCGGCCGTTCGCGTGGAATGTTTGTGTTATTATGTGGCGTTGGTTTCAAACGAACGAAATACCTTCATAATAATATATTATATTGTGGTAAAAACCGGGGTTTGGGACTGGCCAAATTAAGCCGATGCCAGATATCACAAATGGACGTACATGGAAAACATATCTAAAATCCGATACCTACCACAAATTAAATTAAAATATAATTCAAAAAACAATGTGGACTAAGTGTACACCTTTTTTATTTTGCTGCTTTGTATGGCCGTAACAGTTAATGATACGTATTTTAAATTTCGATTCGCCACAAAAACGTTTAACACCACCAATATCATGAATACCATATTGATATCGTTTTAATAACCATAATACACATGTAATGTGCACTTTTGAGTAATCACCAATTGGTTATGAGACTAACCTAATCACACTTTGCCTAATGCAAATCCAACAATTCACCGTTTGTGGCTGGAATATTATGAAATAATCCTGTATTTTTTCAATTTGAAAATATTATTAATAACTGGTCATATATATCAGGGGTTGGGTTGGGTTAACGAAAAAAGCAAAAAATAATATATTTTCATAAATGCTGGTTGAGGTGATACAACAATCATCCGGCAAACATTCAACCGCGACATTTTTGAACGAATTTTCTTTATCGTTTCCGAACGGACTAGCTTTTCTTTTATTGTACTACACGTATACACAGACGTCCTAGACTACTCGTGCTGCGATCATCCACGTATAGAGGATGAAAAACTGTTTTCGTTTTATTGCGTTCTCGTTTTGCGTTCGTGTAAACCCGACCTGTTTGTGGGATGGAAAGAAAAAACTAAATTGCACGCGTTTTCTCGGTATCCGTTTGGAAACCGCGCGTGGCGGTGGAAATGTACCCCCATCCCCTTTCGGCAGTGGGTCTCGCGACCAGAATACTTAAACGGAATACACACGACCCAAAATCGGTGAATTGCGCTCTGAGTCCAACCCCTGGTCTTGATCGTACACTCTTGGAAATTAATAACAATTGAGTCAAAGTGTTTTCCTGAGAAATAATTTATTTTTCACCCGTTGTATTGCCCGCCGTTTGATAAATAATACGCACGGTTTATTACATCACACAAAAGCAAAAGAAAAACGTTTATTTGAAAAAAAAAACTCCGTAAGCATGACATATAATGATATTTCATGGACGAAACAACCAATAATGCGTTCGTGGGAAACGAATCTAGGAAAAATAATCCCCGGAAAAATATCTCTCGAAAAAAAATTCCCATGGCAACTAGATACTTAGTTATAATAGTGCACTAAAATATATTAACTTAAAACTATTGACGTTGCACAGTATTTACATTGTTCTATAGGTAGTCAGTGCATTGCAATAATACAGTAGATAATAGCTATTATAATACATAAATTATTGATAATAATGTTTCAAATCTTCCTGACAAATAAAATGTATGCGATACTTGGGTTAAGGATATTATTTAAGTTTTAAAATTTTAATATTTTTGACTGGTTTATTATATCCATTAACAGTATGCACACTTCGTGATATTAGTGGGTTATAAAAGAAAATGTTGGTCGGGCTCGCTTGCGGATGTTGTTGGACACAGCTGTCAAAAACTCTCTATTAAATTAAATTGTTATTTTAATTTAGTCTTTCAGCCAATTCTTTCAGAAGGATGTTGGTAATTTGATTGTTGAGTCAAGTAAGTACAGATTATAATCATATTTCAAAACAACTTGAGAAACTCCAACTGTAATGACTAATAAAGTTCAAATATCATATAAACACTTTGGGAATTTTCAAATTCAAAATTTTATTGCTCTACACAAAATGCATTATATACTTTTAAGGAATTATTATTTCATTTCAAAACATTTTTCGAGGTGATTTTTACAAGGATTTTTATTCCGATAATATTATTTATTCTTACAAGGAAATTTAATTTTTAATTGTATAACCATATTTATATTCATAATATTTACGTACATTTATTATTTATAATCATATTCCAAAACTTTTTCGTTAGTCTCGGTTACAAACTTAAAACTTTACATTCATAAAAACTGTTAAAGTTTATATTTCGAAACAACGCTATAAAAGATTCAATTACCAAAATGAAAAAAGAAAAGTACATTGCTAAAATACGGAAACTGAATATCAGGGACTCGTTTTAATTTGCTCAACTTATTGTTATTATTTTAAAAAAGAAAGCTACATATTTAAGACATGAATATTTACCCAGTACAATATTGTTGATTTAAATATTTTGTAAAAATGAAAAAAATACCAAATTGCGGTGTTCGATACCAATGTGGATTAGATATTAGATTATAAAAGCTGGTAAGCCGCAGTTTGGTTTAAAATTTCGATGTTGGACAGGTATCAAAAGCAAAAATGTTAACGAATGAGGGCCAAACAAATGGTTGCAGTACATTTTATCAAACGTGAACTAAGTGCGAACGTGAACATTAAAAAAACTATTACATTGTCCTGAAGTCTATTAACTTTAATCTGTACACATTTTGGAGATTAAAAAAAAATCGTTTATGACGTAACATTACACCAGATAAGGTCGAAATCTAGTATTATACATAAATCATGATTATACAGTTTCATCGCATCTAACTTGAAAAAACCAGTTCACATATAACCGAGAAGTTTTATAAAATATAAGAAAAATGCATCACTTTTAGACCATAATATATAAGGCACAGTCGGTTAACTGCCGGAGAAAAATGTTCTCAAAATGCATTTATTACAATGTAGTATAAAAATATAAAAATACTAATAATTTCACTTAATGATGTCGCAAACGTTTTTGTTCCGGTTACGATTGCTGTAAAATAATTGATTAAAATGAAAATAAAAATATTCATAACATTACTATCACCACAGTTCATCCACTGACTATTTTTCAACGTATTATAATTCGCATGTCATCTGGTATATTTCTGAGTTGAACTGAATCGTGCGAGATTGTGGTGTTTCTATAACTTCAAACTTTCTACAAACTAGGTCAAACACGATGGATATGTTATAATATTCAGAATCGCATTTCATAGTCACACTCGGATTGTGTTCAAATTCTTACTCTCGAGCGGCCTGTGAAGTGTGAATGTTATTTTAAATTATTATATCATCTCAACAGCAATGTACCTATATTGCCTATTCAATACGCCGTGTAACCCTAATTTTGTTGTTGAATATTCCATTAACAACTCGACCCGACTTAAAATAAAATAACGCCAAAAATAAGGTGATTTAAAAGCAAAACACCAGAACTAATAGTGTAAAAATCTTTGTATCGTTTTTCCAAATACACGTAACGTAGACACGTAGTTGGTCAATTTTGTAAAACTCGTTTTTAGGAATATTATTAAGTTTTCTTTTAAGTTTGATTTTTTACAATAAATCGTCTCAGCTGATTTATGGATTTATGAATACTTGCAAAAATATTACGATATTACAATAATCATACATTATTACTTTTATTATTACTCAGCTAGTATGGCATTTCGGGATCATAACATAGGAATTCGAATTTAATGTTTTTTGAGAAGAAAAGAAGACGGTATATTATTATACATTAAGTTAATAAATTATACGAGGATCACAAAGATGACGCAGGCCTAAAAAACGTGTTGACAAACATACAAAAACAACACATCATTATAAAAATATATAATATAAAAGAATACAGTGATATTTTTTGGCACACGTTTGCATTTAATATTATTATGAACAATTACAACACTTATGTTCTATTATCATAAATTATTTTACGCCTCATCATTGTGATGTGGCTGAAATACTTTTTCGGGATGAATTGCTCACATATAATGTTTGTCTGTTGTGAAAATAATGGATCGTAAAAATAAACAGATATTGGCAAGACCGACAATTTTATTCGAAATTCTTTTTTAATAATATTATAAACTCTGAAGACGGTCTTGCGTTAGAAGTGAATAATTAAAAAAGTTCGCGACCCTATTCTCGGGAGGTCGTGTCAGTAATGTTCTTTGATTAAAAATAAAATCACAATTGATGAATATCGTTATTGTTTGACGAGAACCCGGTGCTCGACGTAACGAAATAACATATAGCTACAACGGCGTTAATAACAGTACGGTCGGCCGGCGAGACAGGAGTAGAAAATTAAAATCGAAAAAATAAAACCAAAGTTTTTGCATTCGCTATCGATTCGTAACATGTAGAACATTATTAAGGGAAAAAGTCGGGAGGAAAAAAGAAGCTACATCGCCGCGGAAAACCTGTGATCGGAGGGGGGGGGGGCGAAAATAATATAATACGCCATAGTCACGACGCGAGCGTGTACACATATACCGTGTACGACTGAACGATAGTCGGCAACCGCGATACCGCAGTATATATATATATATATATCAAACACACATAAATGCGCACATATAAATATATAATAATATGTATGTATAACACACGAGAATAAAAAAAAGCTATATTTATACGATATTATGTACCTATAATACTAATACTGGGAGTACACGGAGCAGGCGAGCACATACAAATAGTATTGTGTTTTTCGGCGAAAACTTCTGGGATTTTGAAAAGCGTAGGTACCTCTACATGTGACTTTGTGTACACAGAAATCGTATTGTCAAAACAAATATGACAATATGTTTATTGAATTTTATTATTTTTTTTTTACCGGATGAGATTGTTAAAACGATAAAAATCATATTGTGGTCAAACACCAAAGTACAAAGACTGAGTGATTGAAAATATATTGCACAGACGTAAATGTATGAAAAAAAAAAATCTTAAAATAATGAAACGAGTAAAAACAATATTATTGACGACTATTGTTGGACTGATCGCATATTTTTTGTTGTTGCTAGACTGTTCGTATAAACTATAATTTAGTGTACAAATAACATTTGTTAAAAATAAGCTCCTCGAAATTAATAATGTATTAAATTATGTGATATAGCAAATCGTAATTAATTGAGTCAATCTCCACAGCCTTTGGTGCACTTCTTTTAACCGCGCGTATCGTATGATTGCTTAATATTATGTAATAATGAAAAAAAAACTACGGTTATCGAAATGTGCGGGGGGAGGAAATGCAATACACATACTATATCCCTGCAAGTTTTATCAAAGCAAAAGTGTTTTTGTACATTTTTCCAAAAACTTTAAGCTTAATTTTCGTTCAATAATTCCGCAACACATGAGGATAATTTTCGACCACAATAGTTAATAGAATTCGATTACTTTCATATCACCCACTCCCACACAAACCTTTAAGTACAACATTTTATGAACATAATAATATCATTGTCTTCATCGTCGTCACGATGATCATAAAAATAATAATGGCATTCTACCCTCTGCGCCGGCTCTGAGCGTAGTAGTATATTATTATAATATATTTTCAATATTATAATATTTTATGCGCTGTGATGTGACGTTTACACGGGTCTATTAGATACTGTGGTGTGTGTGTGTGTGTGTGTGTGTGTGTGGTGAATAATGTGGAAAAATATGCGTAATATTATAATATAATGATATTCACCAGTCGCCAACACCGCCAATGGGCGCTTTAGCCTCGGGATAATATAATTTCCGTGCGACTGACGCGTGTGCGCCCCGATTTATTACCCGGGTCTCAAAGCTCCTTGTCAAAATATCTACTCGCACGGGATCTGTCGCATTTTTATCACCCTTCCACCACTTTGCGCTGTTCGTCTAATTAAGTATATTATGGTATAATATCATCGTAATTTCACTATAATAACACGGTCGACGGGCGGTGTAATTATTATCGATTTTACTTTAAGGAATTCAAATAGGTATGAAATCCGTTTTATGACTATAATATTACAACTTTATTCCGTCCCAGCAATAACGGCATCATGATTATTATACGTTTTTACATATTATGAGTGTTATATTATTATAATATGTACCAATATTTACATCAGTGCATAAGCACTTGAATATTTCTGGATTTTTATAAACATTGTCCTGACTTGACGTGTCAATCGGCAATCAAACTCGACCTTTTGTGCCATTTCATAAAATATTTTGTGCAACCCACGCTAGGGCTCTAACATTGGAATTTATCTAAAATAACTGAACACAACCGGTTCATCGGTTTCAGTTTTGACCTATTACAACTTCGTACTTTTTATCCAATCCGATTACCATCGGTTTTCTCAAAATAAACTTAGATCAAAATGAATTTTCAAAGCTTAAACTTAACACAGAGTGTAATGAGAGATTGCTGTCTAGTATTCAATTTGGTTGAACAAAATAAGAAGTTTGATTTATATTACAATTTAATTTAAATAATTATTGTGATTATTATGTATCGTAACAATTGTTGTGTTAAAAATTTTTTTTTATCATGGAAATGTAATTATATTTATGATTATTATTTATAGTTATTTTAATAAGATATAAGTGTTAGTTGTTACAGTAGTAAATTTAAACATTTTTTTATAATCATTTAATCATCATAACTTTATGATTATTATTTATGACATTAATTATTACATTTAAATTTCAGTTTTATAGAAATAGGTAGAATATATAAAATGTTTAACCCATATATTGTGTACTTGAATAAATTGTTAGATATATTATAAAATTGCAATTACTTAGAATTAACTTATTATGACATTTTCCCAAACATGTTTTTAATGTAAATGGTATTATAGTTGAAATGATTATTTTTGCGAAATTATTGTTGCAGAAAATATAAATTATGATTAATATTATTGTGTTTGTTAAATTATTATATCGACAGTTATCGATACATACATATCTATATAGTTAGTGACTCAAATAGGTTAAAAAAAATAAGGTCGCTGGGGTGTAAATTACCTATGACCTTTTCTGAACCTTTTTTTATTGGGATGCCTAACCCATGGGTCATAACCTAACCCATACAAGTATGCACCTCTATCCACAGCAAACTAGGGAAAAATACGGCAAATATAGAAATTACAATGGTTAAAACACTTATCGCTCTTACTAAGATATCTGGACTTACTAATAAATATTATAATCTGTGAGTGTGTCACCGCTCTAATAATTTGATTCCTAAAAAATAATGATACAAAGTGTATCAACGAGAGACTGCGCCCTTGTCAACAAACACATATTATATTGCATAGTTACAATAAACTGTTATAGACATAGAAAATGAAACCCACCGTTGTATTTTATCAATCTTCGGATATGTCTTGTGCTAGAAAAATAAACGAAATTCGTGTGGGCACGATAGGTAGGTACCTACTACGTATTGTATTATACAGGGGACTTACAGATAATCTTCAGTAAGCGATTTTTTCCGGTAAAGTAGATCACCAAACCAAAATTCTTTTTTCCATTTATCTAAATACAGCCAAAAAGATTCAATATTTCGACTTAGTGCGAATTTATCATAAGTCAGTGTAATTTTAAACTTTTGTACTGATTTTATTATGGCTGACAATAGGCTAATATTTTAATAAAAAATCAATTCAGCAAAATCACACAATTTATACTTAATTGTGCATATATTTTTATCAGTTCTAAGTACTACACTAATATAAAATATACATTTTAAGTATACGTTTTTATTTGTTGTAGAATAATTATGGTATTAAAGTATACACAAAGTATTATGAACCACAAATAAGAAAATACAATCATTGTGGTCATGTTACCTCAGCTAAGTATTATGAATACAGGGTTTGGGACTTGCTTAGTTTAGGAGCACTATAAAACGTTAAAATTTGCATTTTTTACATCCCTAAAAAAGTAATTTAAGGCTCTAAACGAAAACATGAGAACAAACATTTTGAAAGCAAATACACTTTTAAACATTGAATAAGAAAAGTACAGTAAAAATACATGATATTTTATAATTTATATTACATTAAAGTAGAAAAGATAATAATTATTGTTTGGGGATAAATTAATATAAATATTTCCATTAAAAACTTTTTTTAATAATAAATTTATAAAATGAATTTAAATGTAAAAAAAATATATTTTTGTTAAGTATAGTCAATCCACCAAATGTACATTTTGAGACATTATAAAGAGAGTAATTAAGTAGTCAATGAAATTTAAAATTTTGTTTGAACTATTTTGAAGCCACGAAAAACACCGAGAAATGAGCACACATTTTTTCCAATTTAAAACGTACTTGTTTATGACTCTAACAAAGTATATTATAACCAACTCTCGATTATAAATATAGATAGAAATATACCTAGGTATATCATTTTTTATGATATTATAACAACGAACACGCGTCGTAATTGAAAGTCTATGACAAACAAAATCAGCACTGAGTATCTATTGTGTACACGCATTATAAACATATTATAATAGATTAACTAATATATATATATATATAAATATTTCATATCAATTCCGAAATTGGATTGGAGTGCGTTGTTCACGAGAAAACGGCAATTCCGGAAGTACATATTATTATATTTGCCTAAAGGTATTTTTTTTCACAACACTCAAAGAATCCACTCGTATCTTAGATAAAAGCTCCGGGATACATTTATGTGTCCTTACTCCTTTTCCATTAAAACGGAAAACCCAAAAATGTTCAGCGATACCTTCTTACATTTATATCGTGTATACAATAATTATTAGCGTTGCGCATCCAGAATAAATTCGTTGCGCGTTGATGGTGAAAATAAATTATCTATTTCTTCCAGGCGCCGTCTATCCTCTGGGGGACGAACACTCAAAATTGCCATATTATTATCCCGGAATAAGCCCAGAGCAGCAAGTAAATTGAATCATTTTATTTTAAATTTTTTGTTTTTTTTTTTGTAAATTCAATAAAAAACAGCACGGATATAATATAATTGGTACATATAGTGGGTACAGTAGCGGAGGATAAAAATTGAACTAGGAACGTATTTTTATCGGACACAAATATAATATACTTCTAGCATTAGTAATATTATTGCAGCGTCCGAAAGCCGTTATTTTCGAGACCGTTTTGTTCAGATGAGTGTTAAATTAATAAATAATGCATCACAATATTATAACATACAATTTGTAAGGGAATAATTTATACGATTAAGATAGTTCAAAATAATAACAAATAATAAATTATAGGTTCATTATTGATTTATACATATTTTGGAAGATGTATATTACATACCAGCACGCAAACAGTTTTCGAAACATATTTTTTTTTTTTAGTTGCCAACAGTGCTTATTAAAAAAATTGTACTGTCTGAGCAACGTCAAAGAAAAAAATAACGTAAACATAAACTAAAAATCAGGTCAACTGAAATATCTTAAAACTGAATATTTTATTTATCCTTTTTTTTGTATAATTTATGAAACGAAGAACGCACAATGATAAAACAAAAAAAAAATATATATGGAAAATGTAATTATACTAAACCACTTTTATCGTATAATATATTTAGTTATTTTATCTGCCTTTTTCTACGTTTGTTGATATTTCAAGAATAACTAGTTTATATACACTATTATGTTAATATTATAGTTATAATTTATAATTGTTATAAGAAGGAATGTATATACATATTTTTCGAAATATCTCTATAATTTTGTAAATAATTCTGAATGTTGTAAACGTAGGTGTTCGAAAATAATTGGAATGGTTTGAAAATCCAGTAGTTACTTATATTGAATTCTAATCACATTAGGTTATGAACAAATATAATCGTTTAAATACAGTTTATATCCACCGGTTGTTCAAAAATGTTCAAATTATACAAAATACAAATTGAATAGTCATTAAATAAATAAAACGATTTTTGAATTACATTTTAATTGAAAAGAAAAACTTTTGAGTGAGTGGTGCTTTATTATATAATTAATTCAAATCACATCGTTGACATAATTTAACTTTTTGCCATGGTCGTAAAATATAAAAATTTTCGTAAGATAAATAAATTCTTTCATATTTGTTTATAATTCCAAAGCATTATAAAGACCTAAAGTGTGTTTATTTTTTTATAATCGCGTTTTATTAATTATATTTTTCTTTGTTCGGTAGGTATAATATTATGATTTATTTTTAATTGAACATTTTTAAATTAAGATTTTAAATTGTTTTTTTTTTTTAATTATAAATATTATTTACGTAGTTACTTAAAAAAATTAAACAGTTGAACTGATGACAAAAAAAAAAAAAAAATGTTGAAAATTTGAATGCGCGTAGGTACCTATATTAAATATTAAAAAATAAACAAACAGTCCTAAAAATATTTAATTAAAAACAGCTTTGCACAAAAGCTAACTGTATACTAGCTAACCTATCAATAAATATTGAAATTCGTAATATCACACATTACAAATGTATTTGTATAATGTTCAATTTTAATACCATTGATCCAGACAGGCAGATGCATGTTCATGCAAATATTATATACTTAATTTGATTTTTTTTTGACCTTTGTTCAGTAAAAACAAAAATTGTAAAACAAAAAAAAATCTATATACGATAAGGATGTTTGTAAGAAAGTGTAGCTGTAAATTTCATCCCATTTTTAGATTTCCATGTACATTTCGGCCCTGCAGGTATATTTATTACATAATATGTACATTTTTTCCAGAGTATATTTTGTACACATGTACATTTTGGCCTAAATATTTTTTATTCGTGCATAGACATGTTAGTTCTAGAGACATATTTTCAAAATCTATATTTTCCTTCCATTTTTTCAGACTTAGGACTTTCAATATAATTGTATTAACATTTGTTTGATTATAAAATGATTAGAGTTGGCAGTCGTTTGCGATGGACAAGAAGTTATGGAAAATTTCATTTTTATATGTTGTAAATCCAATATTGACAACAATTTTGTATAATTTAAAAAAAATGTAAGCATGATAGAAACTCGAGCGTTGGATGAATTTATTTAAATTAAATTTATGTTTTGAGAAGTTAATGTTCAATATCAGCATCTTTTAATTCAGAACGGATAAACGCAGATAGCTTAGTGAGCATAAAATCGTCAACGGCCAACACATTTCCTGATCAAATTAGTGTTAAGAGCCATACGAGGATGAGCGCACTGTTTGTTTTCTCGGTCTGGTATACGCGCAACATAGACAAAACGTATTTATGCAGAATCATTTTATTTCATTGTCTAAACATTGTCTCAACACTATTAAAACGTAATTTAAATTCAAAACATTTATTCTTTGTCGAATACACAGTCAAGCGATAGTGAAATATAATACCGATTACATGTCATACCCCCGAAAATATTAACCTTCATAATTTCCGCGATGGGTGATTTTACTCTAAGATTACTCGAAAATCATAAACAATTATTTTGCATTTTTATCGATGTTGCGTGTTTGTCCAAGAGAGGAAACAAAATATATATTGCGCCGACATCCTCTCGAGTTTCCCGTCGACCCATTTGTCGTGTTGATATTTCTGTATATGATTACTGTACACCGAACACCATAGACAATAATATAAGAGTGGATAGGCCATGCAGCCCTGAAGTATCTTACGAATAAGAGGAGAGGGGGGGGGGCACCTCACCATTGTCGTTTGTTATGTTATATTGTGATATGTACGAGTGGATTGTAATCTCAAACGATATTGTTCAATTATTAATTCCCGTGTGATGAGGTTGCATATAGCCTATCCATTCTGGTATTATCTACAAGAGCTACGACAAAATGCAACTCGGCTGCTACTATACAGCACTGCAAGTGAACATATTATTATTTACATCGTAGATTACTATACCATTATCTTTGAATCGTCTTGCCGACCGGAAACAAAAAGAATATGCCGGGACGCAATTCGCGTGCCGTTCAAAAATACCACCCGGGGCCGCAATTCGCGCAGTACAATATATAACCGTGACCTTTTCTGGGCACTCGATTTGCCGGCCACGGATTTAAAATACCCACAAGTACAGACGGAGATGACGATTTGTATTATTTGTATTTTTTTTCATCTATACACGAACAAAAACATGTGCTCCCTAAAAATACACGCCCACAATTCACCCATCACGTATGACACTCCACTGTTCCGCCCGGCACGGTCTTGAACAATACGACGTGCGAACAATGCGCATACAATATACTCATGTGGTACGAGAGGGTTTCGAGTAATTCCATTACGTATTTATTTCGATATGAGTACGTACGAGACTGCAGTTATTATTTTCTCTGGGCCCCACACACGCACACGCACGCACACACACACACACACACACACACACTAATGCGCGTTCGACACTCGGACGTCGGAAAATAAATAAGGCTTCGCGGGAAACGAGGCGTGTGGAATTTCGGTCCGAGGAAAAGTCGCGATTCCCGCGGGTAGTGTGTCGAGTCCCGGAACGCTGCAGTGGACGCGGAGACGGTTTTCCGGGATTTTCGAGCGGAGACTGTTCGAGTGAACACCTGAAGTCGGCCGCGACGAAACGACATCGATTCGGAATAGGTTTTTGTGCGAAAACGCCACGGTGACATTTATTCATTCTGATATGATCCCGATCTTATATCATATCTTTCGTTATTGCACAGTCTTGACTTGTTGTCAGCCGTCCGACGAAAGCGACGACGCCAAACGGCTATGATATCATCATCGACTGTCCACACAGACATCGCAATTATCGGTGCAACGCCGCAATGACAACAATATAATAACGATATGCGTTTAAGAGGGACACATTTATTGGTTTTCGGCTTTCGTCCATTATCACCACTAGAGGTTATAAAATATGATTTGTGTTCAGTTAAAGTAAAACATTATTGTGCCCCGTACCGTCTTGGTGGAGTGTTCAAAAAAAAAAAAAAGTCTCATTATTAATAGAAGTTTTGTAAAGATTTCTGAAATTATATTTTTTAAGAGTGGTTTTAGAACTTTAAACAAAAATATTATTATATATTCATTCCCATTATACCGGCCTTACTGGAAAACGAATAAATCTTTTTTCAGATTACTCGACTAAAAATAACAAAATTTCATACAATACAATCGACGAAACGGTAGTTTCGTTGACATTTATTTAGAAACAAAAGATTTAAATTATTATCGACTTTATTCTATCTAATGGCCATAAAAAATAGTAGCTTAAACATTTTTTACTTATTAATTTCCTCAATAGCTATTGTCATTTCCATTCTTTGATAATCTCTAACCGTATAACATATTACATATATCTATTTTAATGAGCTATTATTTTCACAAGAGTACATTTATTTTTAATATTCAATAACTATGTTCGGAAGTCCATTTTACTATTAAATTATTACATAAACTATAATTGTATATTAATTTTATTATTATTTAACGAGTTCTAAATATTGTATTAGCTTGTAAATTAGGAGAGTGTAAATATCCATGTTTGTCTCAAACAAACTATTAACGGTTTATTTATGCACAATATAATATATTTTGGATCATCAATTTTCTTTTTTTTCTTTTGTTAATTAGTATTATTCGGGCAATATTTTTTTTTTAGTATGAAAAAGCACGTTCACCAAGTAAATAAATCATTTCATTAAAAAAAAAAAAAAAAATAATAGTGGTTAATTTTCACAAAATATGACACAATAGTCAGTGTGAATGTCTGTCGTTTTGTAATTCGTTTTTTGCCAAAAATATGACCGTTTATAAAAACTGTTCAGCTGTAAAATAATGTGACAATTACTAAGGTAGATAATCCCCTGTGGTTTGGCAGTGTAATCTGGTAACAGTGCGTCCAGGGCGGTGGCATGTTTTAAACCGAACACATATCACAGATGATAATATTAGTTATAATAAATTGGCACTACGATCGTAAATATCACTCGAGTTTTCTGATCGTCGATCGTTCGTAAAACGTTTATCGATTTCTACAAGTTGCCTATACTACGTATATCTGTGTTTGAAAAATGATAATATAATAAATAACAATAATGGCTGCCAGCGGCAATAGCTACGGCCGGCGTTTGCCGTAACAATATACTACTTATATCGAATTCGATAACAAGGACGGCCGGCTAACGCGTAATATTATACGACACTGTGTAAATCTTGAATATTTTTATTTTACTTTGATTTGTGTTTTGCACGGCCTAGTCGTTTCCAAAATTCCAATGCGATCACGTCTGCACGATATAAACGAGTGTGTGTTTCCAATAATATATTTAAATATTATTATTGTTTGTTGCGAGTTATCGATAATCCAGGTCGTCTATGCCGTTCTAAAGTGTGAGAAAAGTTTTCTATTTTTGTTTTTTACAGCACACATATCCAATGGCAACGGAAATAACAAACTCGGTTCGACGTCATGTATTATATATAGGTTCTACACGAATGGGGCCGCTCTGATTACGGTTCATATCGATCCTTATAATATATTATTATCTTTATTGCAGACGTGTACATTTTAAACGTCTGTCCAAATACGTTAAACTACCGTAAAAATTCCTCTTTTTATATTGATTACACTCTGGTTGATCGCAAAAAGGTTTTATTAACAAATTACCAATCCTTATTGGTTTTTAGTTTTTTTTTTTATTATTTCCCAATCGCTGTTTCCTACGACCCACTGTGAAAGGTAATAAAAAAAAAACAAAACAAAACAAATAAATGCATTGAAATAATCTCAAGGAATTGTTGTACTTTCAGTTGAAATAAATTCGGAAAAAAACTTTCCGTTCAATTTAATCAGTATTTTTTGTTTTCACTGTAATAATTGATAAAAAAAAAAAAAAAACAGAGAAACTCGATTTACTATACAGTAGGTGTTGTATATCTCTCGTCATTGAGTAGGAACTGTAATGGATGTATTCCATATACCATCAATCGGTTCTGAGTGGAACTTTTGGATAACGTACATAGGTAACTATTAATCTACTCATTATGCTTAGCATTGGGTAGATCATAAGAGGAAATTTAGGAATGGATATGATTTAGTAAGACTTTAGGTATGTACAAAAAA
Source organism: Myzus persicae (assembly GCF_001856785.1). Classification (NCBI taxonomy): domain Eukaryota; kingdom Metazoa; phylum Arthropoda; class Insecta; order Hemiptera; family Aphididae; genus Myzus; species Myzus persicae. The sequence continues at coordinate 174,928 of NW_019104040.1, forward strand.
CAAATGTATACAAACAATATCATATAAGTACACGACACTCGAATTGGACAAAATTGAGTTTATACCGTTTTTCGCCATGTTTTGTTAGTTTTTTCTTACACACATTTTTATCATAAACATCTAAAAATGTCCTCTAAAAAGTGTGTACCGATTGTATGCATTGCTACTGAAAACTGGGTACACAAATTGAATTTAGTTTTCTGGTAAAATGTTGTAAAAAAAAATAATGTTTTTAATTTTAAAACTACTGTATACCATCTTCATTCCACTCGGAATTAAAATAACTCTTCTCTAATATTATAAAGAGGTAACAATTTTTTTTTAAAATTTAAATCACGAACAAATGTAATATTTTTGTTTATTATTGAATTGCTATTGGCTACAGAAAATAAAACAGATATTATGATTGAATAAAAATGTAGACTTGTAATTTATACTTGGTCAAAACCATCAAAATTACTGTACAAAATGATCTTTAATTTATATTAAGATGGGATAAATCAAAGGGAATTAATTAAACGGAAAACTGTTTATTTACAAAGCTTGGACATAATCGAAAACAATGTACTACATAATTATCAGTTATTAATAGATTTCAAAAATAGTCAGGGACACGATACAACAAGCTTTTATATACAAGGCAAAGGTAAGTACAAATCAAATATGTGAAACGTTATGATTAATGTGTGAAAAATCAAAGTTAAATTACATTTTTTTTTAAACTTTTGAACATCATTTCAACATCAGGCATGAAGTGACGAATTTAACAAAAAGTTTAAATCATATAAGTAGCGGGTTTTTTACGGGCAACGATGTGCTATCGACAGCTATATCTTCTAAACGTATATAAAAGCGAATGTATGTCCGATCGCGATGAAACTTTGGAAAGTTGTTGGGTATACTTCCGCTAAGGTCTCTTCGGCTACATTACATCCTGGCGTATTCATCTAAACTGCAGGGTCATACCAAAACCGAATGTATACACCAAAGTAAAATCGTATTCTGTATTGGTTGATGAATTTTTTTGTGAGCGAAGTCATATTACATAGATTTATCAAAAATAACCAGATGGCACACTATATCCAATCCGCAATATGTTAAGACGACAAACGTGTTATAACTTAGAAACTTTAAAATTATAACTTACGCACACACCTCACGGGTCCTGATAATATATTACCAGCATAATCACAAGCGAGCCTCGAGGAAAACCTAAGGCGGGTTGGCCATAATATAATGTAATCGAACGTGTCCTGTTGAATGATTCACTGACTGATCACAGTTTACCCTAAACAAATGATAGCTCGAAGCTCGCCATTTTCCCAGTAAATTCGTACCACCATGTTATGTAAGTGTGAACTGGGAAAGTATTTTTCAAAATTCGCATTTTAAAGTGGTGTTTGCACAAGTATTTTGAAATTCAAGATGGCCGGAGAACATTTTTACGTTTGAACACTATTACACAGAATATCAAATAACGAATTGAACAAAGTTTGAATCATATAGAGTTGGAATTTTTAAACAAAGTGCACGAGGTCGGCTAGTACAAAAAAATATGTCACCTTCTTCTACCCTACGCGTCCCACTACAGCTCTATATATAGGTTAGAAGTTAGCTAGTAAAATTTTGGGAATAATTTAGTTTTTTATTCTTCGGTAACTTTTCAGACATTATATTAAATATGAAATTTAGATTTGCGTTCGAAATGTATTTTTGTTTCATCGTCTCTGAGCTCCAAACATCCTGTCAAAGATTTAAAGAGTTACGGCTGTACTGCAATATTTTATGAGAAAGAGTGATAGGTCACGACGACTCGTTATTTATTATTTACAGCAGATTGCGGGGTTAGGTGGGATTTTCGGCTTTTGAAAAATGCATTTTGACTGAGTTAACCCCTGCCGTTTCCCAGCAGCAGCGCAGCAGCAGCAGCAGCAACAGTCGTCTTCTTGGCTTTCCATACGACGTGTTATATGATGGCGAGAGGAAAAACATTCACGCGAAAACAATAGTAGGCCGTCACGAAGGGATACAGGTAGAACAATATTATTTTTACCGACCGAAATCGCACCAGCAGCCATCGCACGCGGTATACGCATTATATATTATGTGTTGTACAGCGTCATCTGAACATAGTCGTAGGTATAATGTATTTTTTCGTGACACACGATCAAACAGCGCGGCGGCGGGGGATGGAAATAAGGGCTGCGACACTAAAGTGAATTATCGTCCCTATAACCGCGCCCGTGGCACATGCATACCTCTACACATTGAACGCGATACAACACTGCGATATCTCACGTGTCTGCCAAAAGCGTACCTACGCCTTCTTATATCTCCGAGTTCAGGACAGGAGCAATAAATATCGGCCAGGCGTGTGGGATAACCGGCGACGACTGTACCGGTATGTGATCGTAAAGCATGCAGTGTAGACGGCGACAGACGCGGAAGATGGACTGCAATAGACGCGACTGTTGTGTTGTTTTTTATTCCATAATAATAATAATAATAATAATA
>NW_019104041.1:0-54178 GCF_001856785.1 Myzus persicae
TGTAGATTATTGTAGACGTCGTTATTGTGATTTTGAAACTAATAACCAATCAAATGTTTAAGGTATACGTTTGATTGCCGTACAATCTATAAAAGTGTAAGGTTATAGAGTAGATATTACGCTATAGTTATGGTCCGTGACATAACTATGACAAACTATATGAGTTCGAATGATAATTTATTATTACTCTTCTAAGTTCTAGCCTTAGGTAATATAAATAACTGCATTTAGTACTTAAATATCTACACTAGCTAGTGATAGACAAAATGCTCAACATACTTTCTCAAAGCAAAATTTAAACTGAAAACAATGAATTCAATTTTGAAACTCTTATGTACCAATGATTTAACATTTTTTATTTCTCTATGGTGTCATGCATTTGTTTGCGTTTTTCAAGTCATTTTATATTCTGAGCGAAGCGAATGTATATTTATATAACAACTAGCAGAAAAAATTCTCTGATCGCACCAACTTCGATGGGAGTATTTGATAGGAAATCTGGAATTATAATGACTATTGAGAGCATATTATAATATTTTATGTCAGTCGATAAAAAAATTTAAAAAATAGTGCACATATTCAGCAGGGGATCGAACCAGCTATAAGAAGTTTAAATACTTGTTGGATCAAAATCCATTGATTTCACATAGAACGGATTAAATAGCTATTATTTTTCTAAATCGTATAAACGATAAAATGTGAAAAACATAATATGCCGGATCCTAATCCCGACAACACTTACACTGTTGGTATCAGTAGCTTCAGAGGATATCGTCTGCCTGAAAATAGCATATTTAACCAAAACACCTCTTTCTGACAATGACGCCATTAGCCGTACAAGTATTTAAGCTATTTTCGTGGGTATTTAAAGACAGTTTGTTTGTTATTGCGGTAAAGAATTAGATGGACGAATTACTAAATTATATAATATACCAGCAATAACCTACTCTGGTCGATCAGAAATAAACGTATGTATGAAACATTTATTATGTACAAAATATTATATGAGTTTTGGTCTACAAGTCTTTCGTCGGACACTCTCATTAAACACGACTACAACCATACTATAATATCATTGTGAGCTCGCTTCGTCTTCGTGTCGTCGTCGTGTCGTCGTCGTGTCGTCGTCGTGTCGTCGTCGGACGAATGAGTGTGTGGGTGTTCCGACGATGATTGGAGAAAGTGTGCCTATATATAACATGTACGATATGATGTGCTCGCGTGTTATGTTATTTATTTTACATATTTTTTATCAGTTTCCGAAGACCGGTACAGGTGGGGTGGTACGCATCCAGCGTGTGCGTATACCTCGTAATATACACGACGATTAATTATTATTATGCATAGTATAATATACGCGAGCCGTCGTATGATAATAATAGTAATAATAATTTATAATATATACATAATTAGAGGTGTCTCGCTCGTCTGTCGTGCAGATATTACCCATAACGGCAGCAGCGTGTTGCGTACGTCGTAGGTACTCTATGCAACCGCGCAGTGTATAACAAGCTTATTCATATACACACTTATATGTATACATAGTTATTAGTAATATATATATATAAATTTGTACACATATACTATAATATGTATATACGTATGTACCGATATAATGTAGATATACGTATATAATATATTATTATTATATTATGATATGGGCGCGCGCGAGGCCGCTGGGTGGCCTTTGTAGAACAATCGCAAAACGAGTCGTAAAACATAAATCCGTTCTAATATGATATTTTATTGCGGTCGTATGTCATTTAGCGGCCGGCCGGCTCCCGGCACGATAAAACACCACAGTGTTGTAAAAGCGAAAAAAAATCTCGGCTCGCACACACGCGTACACGTATTATTATTATTATTATACGTATAGGTACGCGCGGGTCTTTACGCAGGTGTATGATAATATATAATAATAATAATAAGAAGAAGAAGAAGAATATGAAATATAGTGGGAAAAGAAAAAAACGGACGACGGCGAGAATAGAACACGATAAGAAGACGAACGTCGTCGTGTACGGCGACAGGGGGAGAGAAAAAAAATGTTGTACACTCACCAGCAGCAGCAGCAGCAGCAAAGATTATTATTATTATTATTATTATTATTATTATTATTATTATTATTCGCCACCTCGACGACGGCGGCGTTATAGACAACGCGTATTGGATTTTCGGGAAAGGGAGCGCCTTGATAAATGTGGACAACACCCAAACCGAATGGCATGCGAGTCTGTGTGTGACTGTGTGAGCTGGTGTACCTACACACACACACACACACACACACACACACACACACACACACATATACTGGATCTTCTTCTCTCTGCGGGCGACTTTATATATAGGACACACACACACACACACGATATATGTATATATTCCGAGATGTGATATTTGGCTCGCGATGGGTTGTGTATGTGCAGACGAAACTAATTTATAAACCGTCAGAGGTCCATGAATAATTTTTTCGTCTTCTACACACTGCTGCAGCTCGAGCGCTCGCGATATTTTCGGAAACGGATCTGGTTCCAAAAACTGGATTTGTCGCCCGAAATCGATAGCAAAACGCGCACGTAGATAATATATTATTATAAATATATGTATTATATTATTACAATCTCTCTCTCACACACACACACACACACACACTGACCATGTCATGTACCGTCCGGCCGATCGTCGGTCGTCCGCGGTATAAAATAATAATAATAATATAATATACGAACGCCGTGGCGGCGACGGTGGCGCGCGCGAGCGGGCTGGCAGTCTCGTAGAAAGTAAACCCGTTGCAGATTTGGCAACGGACCAAAAATAAAATATAATATATAATGATAATGTAATACGTACGCCGCCGCCGATCGCTCCGATACCATCTTCGGGCACACAATTTTCGGACGACAAAAACACGTAAAAATAAGAAATAAAATATATAAATAATCGTTAATTAGATATTATAATATATACCTATGCAGGTAGGTTACAATATATCTTGTGTATATTTTCAATATGGCGATGGTCCGGGAATCTCCGTCCGCATACCTATAGAAAACGCACGCTGTTGAATCTGTTTTTCGCATATTATAAAATAGGTACTTGCCGATTAATGATTATTATAACCTTTTACAAATATGCTTCGAGAAAACAAAATACGACGACTTCTTTATTGTAAATCGCACTATTATTCTATTACCTGCTTATTATTTTTAAAGTCGTAAAGTTTCTTTTCTAGAGAATATATTTTGTAGCCGTGCCCGATTTTGACGATTTTAAGATCATAATTATTTGTGGGTTCAAAATTCGCCATGATATAGTTGTTCGATTTCTTGCATCTTTTTACCCGAGTCAACGTTTGTTATAACATGTTGCTCGTCTGATATACTGTGACCGATATTTTCAATTACAAAGTACCTGTTTTGAACGAAAACTGATATGTAAATAATATGTCAATAAGTGAGTCATCCTATGTATAGTCATGTACGATGTACGAATAAGGTGTAAATGAAAAACACGAATCTAGTATATACACATAACAATTAATTTATATTTAAAATCATAAAAACTTAATAGGTATTATCTAGGGTATTATCTAGAGCAGGGGTCGGGAACCGTTTCATAAGAAAGTGCCATTTTTTCGAAAAATTACAAGACCATGATGTCCAGGGAGCGCACAGGTTTGAACAACCTTTTCTTAGTTGTAGACTGTAGTTGTTACTTGTTAGTATAGACAATATATTATAGAATATTAGAGTAAAAATAGTATTATTATTTCATTGAAAAATTGGTAGGCATTATAAACATAATGATACATCTTAAATTTGGAAAATATAGAAAAACTTTATTTTATCAATTCATTATTATTATTATTATTATTATTATTTATACAAATATAATATTATTTACTAAATACAATAACACACAAAACAACGTATCTATACTTGATATTAGTGGGAAATTTCCAAAGAGCCGCAGGTTAAATATTAAAGACCCGCATGCGGCTCCGGAGCCGCAGATTCCCGACCCCTGATCTAGGGTGTGAATCCAGATTGAAAAAGCCTCAATTTTTTTTTGTGACTCGACACCACGTGATTTTTTCTTATGGGGTAAGGTCAAGACGAGCGTCGCGAGTTTACCTGAACGAAATACGAAAAGCCTTGCAGGGACTTCCGCATGAAATTCGATGTGTGCTCACCGAAGTCGATGAGCGAGTGAATAACGAATGATCGCCTTGTAGCGCTAGTAGAGAGGGGGAAGGGGTGTTAATTCTAGCTTAAATCAAAACATCTCCCGAAAAGAATCGAATGTTTTTTTTTGTACAAAAATAAATTCGATTTCTAGCAGTTTAGCGTCGTTTTTGCGACACTCCGTAGTACTTATACCTACCTTTAAATATTGTTGGTCAAGTGTTTTTCTCTTATTTTCCAATAGTTACTGCAAGTGGACGGGTGCACGTCGCCATCACGTCCTCTTTGTCGGGATTCCGTCGCCCTCCCACACAGTTCGATCGGCGTATGCGCCTACTCAATACATTATATTATGTACAAATTACCTACAAACATTTATAGCGCCTAAACGAGTTAAACGATTATAATAGGTACTTATTATTATTTTGAATGAAAATATTTTTAAGTGTATCAGGAACGTTTTCAAATAATAATACATACCTAAGATGGGGTATTGAAACATGATATCGTTATTGTGTTGTCCCTCTTTGTTCAAAAATATACATAATCTAACATAACATTTTATTATTACCTAGGTACCTATATGTTTAATAGTCCGGTCAATTTTATAGTCATCATCACTCATTGTCAATGCAATTATACGTATATAGATCCACCTGCGTTCCCCTATAGAGCCCGTATACGACGCAACTCTTTCCCTCGTCAATCGATTGTATTGTCCATGCCCGTCGTCTATTCAGTGGTTTTTTTTTTTATCTCTTCCAATTATATCGATATAATATTGTGCTTGTCGGCTAACGCTCTGCGTGTACATACAAATCGTTTGAAATTATTGCCAGTTTATTAGATCGGTGCATTTAACGCGTGGTGAGGCGGCGGCGATTGTATTGTACAATATTATTATTATCGTACCATTATTATTGAACTTTGAGGGCTTTGAACCTCCGCGCAATAAATCAGCATCGGCGAAAATAATACGTAGATATGTACGGCCAATAAAATTAACAGATGTAAATAAATATGTGACGTAGGTGCGATACGGTATCGGCTGTACGGTTATCACGTGACTATACAGAGAACTGGAATGCCTATATATGTAGGAAAATATGCAAACGATGTTACCTGCGAAGTAATATCAACGCATAATATAAATGTAGAAAGTAAATAGCGAAGACGTTTTTCAATTATTTTTTTTTATTATTTTTTTTTTATTATTATTATTATTATTATTATTGTTTATAACGTTCGTTTAAGAAATTCCAAAGTTTCTAATTCATCAAGTTCCATAAATATTGTTCCTAACGTTCTTTGAAATTTTACAACCCGTTGTTATTATTTTGAGAAATGTAATTACATCACATTTATGAATTTCGATTAAAATAGTAATTGTTATAATTATAGTAGCGAGTATAATGAATATTTAGAATTGTTATTCAAGTTGAATTATATTTTTTAAAACTCATCAGAAATTACTATGTTTTAAATTCAGTAACTATTAAGCACACTTCAGATCTGTACCTAGTCGATTACACTATACACTATAGCTCATATCCTCGTACACAAATTAATGTCTTGTGTCTATTGATACAAACTTTTGTACTAATACATAATTTTTAATTTGTCAAAATGAAATATTATGCTTTTATTTTATAGTTAACAGTAGGTATTTATACACTTTTCTAGTGATTCGCCAAGCATAATTACATCACTTTTATTCATTCATAATGCCCGGCGGGGAGATACAAACTTCTTTTTTTCAAATGAGAATTACCAATTCGTAAAATATTAGGCAGATGATTTTTTAGAAGATGTTGATTCTTCTGTATAATAAATCAAAATTAGAACGAGTAGTCTGAGTTATTCAAATATATGTATTAAGGACAATAGTCCGTATTAATAGTGATGATTTTACATAAAACATAAAATACCGCCTATATGTTGGTAATATATTTAAGTCTAGTACTTTCATTGTACAAATTATAAAATGGTAATATATTAACATTTTTAGATAGGAAATCAAAATAATTTTACAATCATCAAAGCCCATATATTTTTTAAAACCAATATCATAGTATATATTTTATTCTCAATACACAAATTATATTAATTCAGAAACTGCCCGTCCAAATTTCGATTTAAATACATCTAAATTGTTTAAATACAATCTATTCAAAAATAATTTTTACTTAACGATTTCGAGAAGAAAAGAGTCGTTCTAATTAAAAAAAAAGGAATTTGTATCATTACAGGACACTCCTCGAACGACGTATAAAATATAAGTACCAGGTACCTATAATATTGAAATATAATAATTAAAAATCAGAATTTAAATATTTACATAATTGATTTAATCAATCGTGGCTAGATGTCAGTACAGCACAATAGTGTAACCAGATACCTGTATCAATGGATTCTATTTATTAGGTACCACTCGCTTCTTTGGCTTTGCTCTGACTACATATGATATTTTATCTCCATAAATCGTCTCAAATAGCATTAGATAGTTATTATTGTTATTACTTATTTTTATCATATTAACACTATATCCATTATAAGCAAATTTATACATTCGCGCGTATGAAAGAGTAGGTAAATGGAACATAAGAACAGAGTTGCAAAAAAAAACAATAACGTTGTAATGAGGTAAAAAAATATACTTTCAAGTTATTATAGATTACGAAAAAAATGATTAGATCAATTACAATAATATTGTCTTTCGCTTTGAAATCGTTTTAATACGCAACTGAAAAACCTCGAACGTTCTTTTTGTGTAAGTATATACCTAACCTACCTACCTACAACCTGCCCAAAATATGATGAACACCGAGCAGATTGTGTAATCATTGTTATAGATCAATTTTATTATAATTATAATTTATTAATTTTATAAATTATAAAACGACGAATTCAGTTTTTGTTTTGGAGATATTTTTTAAAGCGAATGTTTTTACGTTTTAAATTCTTATCATAGTATAGTATACATTACAATATTAATATGACTAATCAAAATTAGACGCCCGCAGTAGGTACCTCTGTATATTATAATAACAATGCTTTATTATGATGTATATAATGTTTCCAAATTTTAACAGAAGGATACATAAATCATTGAAAACATAAGTATATAGGTACAAGCACTTGTCATAACCAATCTGCTGATAAATTATTTATGAGCGCTGCAGAGATACGTAACCGACGAAACATATTGTTGTTGTATGTGTGGGGGCAAAACGAGGGCATCGGTTATTTAGGCGCCAGGGTCCGAAGCATTTGGACTGGTAAGGTGGAGGTGTACACCCACACACTAAATTACTTTTTTTCGAACCAAATGAAACTATTAAAACAACTATGGCAAAAAGCAAATATGCGCCGTACTATAATATATTTCCGGTTTAAATGGGTTTTTTTTCGAAGACCATCATTCTTTTTTAACGTGTCTCGGCTGCGTGTAATTTAATGGAAAAGTCCGAGGAAGAGAGAAACAAATAATATGAATTATTTTTTTAAATAAATAGCGATCACAGGTCCCCGAAAAGCAATTTGCCATAAGGCACAACACATAGCGTTCGACACGTTTCGTGCATAATTTAAACCTATATCATCTATTGGAATTTTTGTACATCTACCTGTACATTATATAAACGATGATAATAATAAATAAAATACCAGTAACAATGATCGATAAAATAAATTAAAGTGAAAACTTCACGAGATCGCTTATGGCTTGAGCGTATTATTATCTATATAGAAATGGCATAATGAATTAAGCCAAGAATGTGTATAGGTACTATTTATACGATTTCAAAACTTTTTTTTTTTTTAACGAGTACTATACATTCATAAAATATAAGCGAGACAACCGTCGTGGTAGTCCAGCACTTAAAATCTCGATGCATTATCACGCGAATTTAGTCTACTTTATATTGTATCGTGAAGTCGCCATAATTTAAAGAATTCCGCAACGTTAGTAAATGTCTGCGATAAAAAAAAAACAACTTAATATCGAAGAGCAATTATAAATTATGTATCAATTACACACTCTAAGTAAAAAATAAAAAATAAAATGTAAATTTTGTACGAATTTTAAATTCTCGTAAAATGTTAATTACTCCACGAGTGCACAGCGCATAAACCAGTTGTTCTTATGTATATTATTATTATTATTATTATTATTATTATCATCATCGATATCATTAGCTCGCTTCTCGTGTTAATTGCATCCCCGAGTTTTCGTGTTTACCTGTAGGTACCTATATGTGTTATAAATTATAATGCAATGCGGTTATTATAGTATTATTTTGAATATTATAATAATAATTATTATTATTATATCATGTATATTGTTATGGGCTGTTGCATAGGTCACAGAGGCAAAACTTTTTATTTTTATCTACGCGAACAATGCCGCGTACGGTATAATAACAATCATCTATCCATCTATATAACAATGAAGACGCTTTATAAATTACGGACTAGAAATGATTTCATGTATCGCATTTGCTATAGTAATAATAATAATAATAATAATAATAATGATTATATTATACATAATATTATATGGTATATAGGTATACCGCCGTCTGTTATATAAACAATAAACGCGTTACATATCAAATGTTTTTTGTATTCGCTGTAGAAGACATCATCAGTCGTATAGTGATTTCGTAATGAGTGTTTTTTATTATATTGTTATTTTTTTTCGTATTCCGAACGCGTCGAGAGAGAAAAAAATTGCGCCCGTACCACCGTCGACCGCTGCAACAGTATAAAATAAATAATATAATAATAATAATAATAATAATAATAATAATGATAATGACGTGCTCACATCGGCTACTAGCTATTGTGGCAGTGCGCGAGCGGGGTAAAAGATTTTTCACGTCGACCACGGTGGCGGAAGGAAATCGTTATTCTATTAGCGCGTGTAATAATTATTGCGACGCACCACGTGCCGCCACCGCCGCCACGTTTCCTCGCACGGGAGCGCTTACACGACCGAGGAAGTCGTGGACGGTTTCGCAAACGGTATAATAATATGATATAATGTTAGAAGCGTATAAAAATCCGAGTTTTATTATATTATATTATTCTATTTTGTAAGTATGGTTTTGTGCGCGGTCTCCGTCCTAACTTAACCTAATCAAACCTAACAGGGGGCGCGATGACTGGCGACGCTGGTGGTGCTGATGGCTGAAGAGAGAATCGCCGGCCGAACGAGACATAATTTCGTATGAGAACGACCCGCGTAAGACGTATCACGTGTCTAAAAATTCCGTCAGCTTCCTGCAAGATCGTAATGGCATGTATGGTGACGATAACAATAATAATAATAGCTATAGTGGCACGTGATGCATTCCGTTTCGAGATGTCATAGGTGTCTACCTATAATAACGAGGGCTGCGATTTCGATGTACTTTTCATTGTTTTTCAAAGCTAGGGACTCTCGTTTTGTAATATATAACCTACCTTTCGTGTATTTTCCAATTGGAGTAAGAAGTTTTTACTTTGCATTTTTTTACAACTTTCAATTCTAAAGTTCATTTTATTTTTAGCTGAAATTCAATTTTTTTTTAATTTTTACTTATAATAGAACCTTTGTGACCTATACTTTATCGAATTTTATAAATCCTAAAAATTAAATATAAATTTATTTTGAACAATTAATTTTTTTATAAAAAAAAAAATACGAATTTGGCTTCCTAAGAACTCCTATTTCACTAACACTGGAAAAAGTAATACTTTGTGTCCAAGATAACAACTTTAAGACTAGTATTGGTTGGGACCAATTGATGTACTGAGCTTAGTAGATCAGTAAGGATATATGTTAGTACAAAGTACAAGAACAGTCATAGAAAATGCTGAATCAGCTGATTTGAAAATAAACCAAGAAAAATCAAGTGATGAGACTACTACCAAATGAGAAGGAAAATATGAAAGTTGGAGACTATGTCTTTAAAAATAATAAATATTAAACAGCTCAATTACCTAGGATCGAATATTCGAATGCCACTAAAAAAAAATGACTTGAAACTGGGTAGTCTTATAGTCATGAGTCGCATTCGATGATGTCATATTTCACAGTACATCATAAATATTTCAGATAAAATTAGTTCTCTAAAAAGACTCTAAGATCGTTATGCAATATCGTCGAGTACGTGACCATAGTAAACCTTCAATAACTTATAGGTACGAAATATGGCTCACAGTTGAGTACAACTAGAAAAAAAATTTTTAACTTTTGAAAATAAAATACGAATAAAGATATGAGGCTTAGTCTTCAATAGCGAACCAAGCACATCAAGACCCAGAATGAAAAATGTGTTTAGAGTTGAGGTAAATCACCAAGATACCGTGAAGGCATTAGCTATAACCAGTCAAATAGACTCCAGTGACTTGGTCGCGTGATGTTAAAAGCAGACACTACAAGTGTAAGAACGACAACCAAAAGGCAACCGACAGGAAAATGATTAAGAAGAACACCATGGCAGCGATGGATATGTGAGGTCAGGATGGACCTGTTAAACACTGTAATTGATGACGGAAATATCTTCCCTTGAATGGGAAAACTGGAGCACAGTGACGGCGATGGTCAAAATTCTTACAGAGTTGTGCAACCAAAGAAGAAGAAAAATAATGTTCTAATATTATGTATGCCTATATTGTGAATATCAAATTGAAAGCTGTCGAAGAGTTCAATACACATTATATATTTTTAGATTTCAATATAGGGTTCAAAATAACCTATGGGCTATTTATACATATACAAATCTATAGTTTATATATATTTCAAAAAAATTAACATCTCGTCCATTCTACTTCATGGTTGGGGCAGTACATGGAAGCAGGAGGAAATTAAATTATGATTGGTATCTACCTTCAAATTTTACTGTAGGATTTCGTTGTTAATTTATTAATATTTACAATTTTAAAATGACGTGTCTATCATATATTCTTGTATTATTCAACACAATAATAGTATAATGTTATTATCTTTGCCCCTTTTATAATAATAACAATAACAGTCGATAATAATAATATAGGTTTATAGAGTACTCTAATATATATGTTTTCTATTTTTAATCGTTTTAAGACGTATTGTAAATTACTAAATTCAAATTTATATCAAAATATATCAAACAAGTTTTTACCTGCAGCAGTGTCATAGTATTAATTTTTACTTATAAAATAAGAAAACAATTTAAACATAAACTGCAAAACAAGATTATCGAGTAAGATTCTTAATTAATGACGCTCTACAGACAGTCTATAAAAACAGGATGGATAAAAAAGTTTCATAAATTAATAATATAATAATGATAGCTTTGTCCAATGTTCTTCGCACTTTCATCTCCTTCGTCGATTAAAATCGCTGTACATTATAGTCAAATCTGGCATCGACAAATGATGAAACATAATAATATAAATTAAACATAATAATATTACGCCTTACCGAACATCGAACTGCACGCCCATCGACAAAACCAATAAATTTGTATTTCTAACGCCAGTGGTCGGTAAACTATAAGTGACGTTATAAACGAATTGACCGTGCAGGACGCCCGCGAAAGTGTGAATACAATATTATTGACGATTTGTAGTGTCGTAACTGTGTGATTCGGGCTTTATAATGTACGTGTATATTACCTACGATGACGACTATTATGCTAAGACGTCTACCCCGGATAATTTATTCAGCATTAGCGCTTTTAGGATTTCCGTTTACGACTCAGAAACAAAAAAAAAAAAAATACACTGCACAGTGTGTAATAATAATAATAATAAAATCTCACCGACTCGTATGTTGTATTGTAGGTATATATAATATGTACGAGTACACACACACACACACACACACACACACACACCGCATATTATAACATATACCTGGTATGTGTGCGCGAGTGATGCCGCGCGCGCGAGGATACGTGACTGCTTTGGGGCCATAAACGGTACAGACAAATATATTGACACTTCCTGTTTGTGTGGGCCGGATTTCGTTTTTTTTTTTCTTATTTTTTTTTTATTCGTTTAGTTTCGGCGACGGATACGTTCGGCTATCATAATATACACACCCGCGATATATCGCGGCCGTGTGTATCGTATAGCGAGACTCGTGTCCGAAAACCATAAAGACTATAGTGCTATAAATTTACTGTCTGTTTTCTTTGTATTGTATTGTAATAGGTATTATACTATAATACAACATAGGAAAACCTCACAATCAATCTGCGCGTTGTGACCAAATTCCCGAAATACACCTAATCCCGAAGAACTTTACTAATCCTGCAGCCTCACTCAAACACCCACTGGTATACAACGAAGAAAACGAGGAATCAATATATTACATCTATTTTCCATATTATAATGAGTATATGTAAAAATTTTAAGCAATGATATTTTGTTTTATCCATAATATTATCTAATCTAAAATAGTAGTCTAATAACCATTGCCGTTGAATCCCCAATAGATTTAAAAAATTTTAATTAAGATTAAAATTAAAATGTATACACTTAATATTAGTTATTACATAGTATAGTGGTTCATAATATTTGTGAATGTACACATTTATGTGTATTGTTAATACTCACTAATCTCCGGAACCACATATCCGAGCGGCGCTGAATTCCGCACAAATATTCCTTGAAACTTTGGAAATGTTTACATCTTCATTTTTCGACTTTTATACAGGGGTGGCTCGCCCAAGTTTCGTTCACGAAAATCGAATATTTTATGGGGGTCAATCCTATGCATAACAGTTACAGGAATAAAAGAAACTCAAATGAATGAGTGTATGTTTTTTGATTACTCAATAACCACTCTACCGATTTTGATAAAAATTGTTTTCTCAAGGTATCTCTTTTTTCTCCGATGCGTCAAAGAAACAGTGAACGACGTCGTGACGCCGTCTACGTCCGGATCGGCTGTTGACGCTGGGCGCTGCAGGGAAAACATACATTTGGAGAGATATCAGTAAAGTTTAGAGAGTATAGTCTTAACCACGTTCTGTAATATTCCCAAGTTATAACTTACAACTCAAATCTACGACAGGTGATAATCGTCCGTCTCAGTCGAGATGGGTCGAGTTTACAAAGCGAGGTGTACGCCAACACCGAATTGCCCTCGATCCGGGGTGCTCGGCTACCTATATTGCTCCGCATTTTAAATATTTTATTATTTTATTATGATATTTCGATCAGTGGAGAACATAGAAATTTTCTGATGAGGGGGCTCATTAAAAATAATACATCAATTTATGTTTCATAAACATAATATACTATGTGAAAAAAATCCAAGGGAGGGTTGAAGCCCGTGTGTACTGATTTAAATAATATCACACTTACTCGTTGCACGATATAGCTGCGGGTACTTGCATATCTGTAATAATATTATACCTACATAATACCTACCTATATATAATACGTACATGTTACATACTGCACGAGACATTGTTATCGTCGGTTTTTTACTTACTATGCAGGTACAGGACAGGTATGGGTTTTATTTTTTGAGATTTTTTTTCTACTCTTGACGGTCGAATTGGTCTAATTAAGTTGTTTAGCGCGCGGACCGATATTGCGCTCGTCGTGACCGGTCCTTCGATCCGTCGCGGACACGAAAAAAAAGTATATAATATTATTACGTATACGTATACATATAGGTAGGTAGGTATATCTACTTATAATATATATATTTTTGTATACACGGTTACGATGACGTGAGGGCGGGCGGCAAAACGACGCGGAAGAAGCCAAAAATAAAACTAAAAAAAAAATCTACGGTTTTTCGATCATTTCATTTCAGCGCAAGACCCCCGATTGAATAATTACGACCATTAAAAGCAATTAGAAAAGACCGCGTGCACACGCTGCGGCGGCGGCGGACATACCGACCACGCTATGAACTAGTTATTTTTCTCCGCGTTGCTCTTTTAATAATAAGAAAACGGTTTTTTAAAAGAGGATAACACACATATCATTAGCCGTTTAAAAGATTTCTATATAATAACGACGATCGAGCCCTGCGCCGCGGACGGTTCCCACGTTTGTAAGGTCACAGACCCACCGCTCCAAGGTTCAAACGCGCATCATCCAAGCTAGTTTCAATGTATACACACTCGTACACATATACGTACATGCATAAGCGCATATTATATTATACACACACACACACACACACACACACACACACACACACACACATAATACACGTAGGTATATACATACAACAACAGTAATAATAATAATAATATTGTGTGGTACACTGTCAGGTGTATATGTGTTGCAGCTTGTACCGTTTAGCCCACCGCCGCCATAGATCGATTTGATTCGAGCCAATTATGACATATTATGTATACCTATATTAAAATAATATTGACATGATATGTGCATATACCTGTGCATATTATACTTCGTATTATACACACTGCATCGTCGTCTTCGTCGTCGGTCGACACGGCGCGTTTGCGTAGGTATATTATTCGTGGTACTTACCAACATAAAATGTATGAATATATATATATATGAGGAGACGGACCGCGACTCTGTTGCTGGTAAGTACCAGCTGCGGCTGCGTCATACCCGCCGCCGCGTTACGTAATCGCGACCGCGGTGAAAAACGTTTTCCTCCGCGCCCGCGGGTGGCGGTCAAACGATGTCGTCACGTGGTTAGAGAGAGAGGAGCGAGCAGATTTTTCGACGTCCTCTCCAATCATTAAAAACGTAATGAAAGCTATATAGGTATGTCCTTAAGAACGGATACGACGTAGGTATTGATTTAAATGAAAAATTATTACTCGATATTAATTGCGAATAACAACAATCAATCATTAGGGGAATATTGAGCGATCGTATTAAAGGTTAACAGCTATCTCGATATCGGTTTATCGTGTAGTGCGTAATCTTAAACACACTTTTACCCGTTAAGTACAAAGTAAAGTATTTATTGGCGATGAAAAACGGTAAATTTTCCGGATAGAAAAATAATAAAAGAAAAAATATTATTAGATATACAATTTACTATTATGGTGCATGTAATCATATACATAATAAACCCACCTAAATAAATAGTGGTCTATGACCAGATACTTAAAATTTAAAAATGTGGATCATTTTGTTGTAAAAGGTTGGCGACCCCTGCTATACAGCAACAGCAAAGTAGGCAGTCGCCAATTTTAGGCGTTTTATACGATATCATAATATATTATAACGATAAAAAACAAAAAACATTTTTTTTTTAAAACGTTCAAATATTTTATGTTGCAATAAAATAATAACAATCGATACGAATATTCTGAACTTTATAATTTCACCAATTACGATGGTCAGCAGGCTACACGACCGCGGAAATTATAGTTAGCAACTGCTGTCACGCCGCGCCGTGGCCACTCATTAATATATTTTTTAACATATTATGCACAAAGGACCTATGGTATCTTAATAAAATTAAACCACTGCAGGTAAGAATAAGATGACTAAATCGTCGAGAGTTCATTGTTTTTATTAGCTGAAAAATATGTTGCAGACGTAAACAAAAAGTATCAGTAACCACTCTGATATCTACAGTTGTAGAAGTCGGTAGTCGATTGTTCATCATCTTCATTGAGTATTGGGACTGTAACGCCAAATGGAAAGTACCAACTTCCAGATACTATTTGCTACTAGAAACCTCGAGTCGATGATCAGCGCTCTTTTTCGTTTATAGAAAAACACAAAAATCACATCATTGTAAAATCAAATATTAATATATACATTGATATATGCTCGGAGTCTAAAATGTTATCGGCTTGTGTAAAAAAAAATATTTTTGCTTTCATTATTTTGTTTACAGATTATATTATGTTATTATTTTAAATATTGGAAAAAAAGGTTATGTCAGTGATATGTAATATCATCCTCGTCTTCAACCCATAGATATAATAATAATCGCCTGCCACCTCTGGCCGTGCGCAGTGTCTTTATTTTCGTCAGTTTATTAAATAGATATAATATATGTAGCACTCCTGCACTACAGCAGTCGTCATTATACCCATATTTAGAAATAATATGTATTTTTTACACATAGGTATCAATATTAATTTTTAACGATATTATTACTACGCCAGATCCGGTCGAGGCATCATGGTCGAAAATATTATTATATATCGATACGCACACACGTTTTGTCAAACACGCGTGGCAATTATATTACTATATTATGTGTGGTGTATAATAATAATATGTGCACATATATATAATAATATATTATCACGTATTATCGTGAGAAAACGAATTTCGTTGAAAAAAAAATTCGAGCAAAATAAATCGGTTCGTGTTATTGCCGACTGGACGGTTTCGCGTTAATCGGCGGCGGCGGCGGTCAACTTTATAATATACAGATATACAGATCAGCTTTTTTTGGAGTTTTTTATTCAAAATGTTTTTTTTAAATTATAATTCATTGTCGAGTTCGCGAAAATAAATTGAAATCCCGTATGCGCGTCCTATCCCGCGCTCCGCGAAGGCACAATGACAAAATTAATTTTCTGAGTTTATCGTGTGCGCGCGTGTTTGTGTGTGTGAGAGAGAGAGAGAGAGTGTGTGTGTGTGTGTGAGAGAGTGTGTGTATTTGTGCGTACACGGACAGCCCGATTAAATTTATGTCACTTTGTAAACGAGTTTAGCGAGAAAACTCTTAGGAACAACAAAAAAAAAATCCATTAGATTATCAAATAGAATAAAAGCCAAATTATTCTTAAGACACGCTGTTGTGTGTGTATACACTTTTTTTGAATATATTTATTATAATTTAATCACTTGGAGCGTTCCGATTCCGTGATCTTAATGTCGTCTGAAACAACGAGCGTAATATGTTATTATTGTATACCTATATATTATATATGTAGGTAAGGATACCATATACCGGATTATGTATAATAGAACGTTTACGTCCAAACCGAGTATAATACTATTCGAATAAAATGTACGAGCGCGCACACGCATCGGCCGACAAAGAATAATCGTATTTGTTAAAAAATTAACTACTGTCACTCCAAAGTGAAAAATTAAGCTGTACACAACGACACAAAAGAATAAAACGGATTAAGGTCGGTTGCGAAACACTCACAACAGGGAACCATGATGGGGATGGTTTTTTCTTCGATTGCTGTATAGGTATATTACGTGCAACCGCGATAAGACTCAATACATTCAGACGGTTCGATGAAAAACAATAGATGTCAGAGAAATATTTTGAATTATGAATTTGAAATACAGTTGGCCACACAGAAGTCGTAATATTTTCAATAAGAAAAATGTGTGATTAAAAGTTGTGTCGCATCACAAAAGTCTTGATTTTCTATATAGAAGGAAGGTGTTGCCAATATAGACAATTGGTCGTGGTTGAAATATGTCGGTGATGCTTGAATTGAGGGGGTATGTGGTGGTATCCACATTTAAAAAAAAATATTTTAACATACTTTTAATTATATCCTAATCCAGCGTTTCTCAGCCCGCTGTAGTAGAAAAAGAAAATCTCCCTTTATAAAAACAAAATTAAATTAATCTTATACCTACTCACATTAAATATTATATTTGGTTTATTTGATATTAATAATAATATAAATAATAATTGCATCAAAATATTTGATTATATTTGTGAATTAAATGCTTATTTTGTCATAATTTTGTAGTTTCAAATGAAATAAAATTAAAAGAACTACTGTCCTAATCAGTAAGAAATTTGAATGTTCAGGTACCAACATTTTTTATATTTTTATATTCCCCTTTAATGTGTTTTATTTTCAAACTTAACCACTGGACCGCCGAAACTAACTTCTCATAATAAGTAGTAAATTTGTAAGCTATATGATCTCATAATATATATGGTTTGGATATTTTGTTTTGTACAAAATCTGATACTCCCTGCGAGACGTTTTTATAATATAATATTTTTTAATTACAACGAAAATTGATTTCCACTCGTCACCAACCTCATCAATCACTGTCCTGAAATGCACACATATTATAATTTTGCTGTTGTATTGTTCTTAATGAACGTAGGCGACAATGGAGCCACTAGTCAATTTTTTTTGTTAAATTAGCTTATATACAATTTGATTTTGTTTAAGAACTTTAAAATTTGTGTAATTCATTGTTATTTTTATAGCACGATACTTATATGATATTTATCTACAATTTAGGTATAGCCGTGTACATAACAGGCGAGCGTTGACACGTCGAATAATGGTTTTTATATACCTATCGATAGGATATAATAATATATTTTATTTCATACATATACCTATTATTTTCGTCGTGGTCGTTGTCTTCGCAATGTATAAGTACAATATAATATAATACGCGATGTATATATACCATACAGGTATACCTACATGTATAAGGTGTACCTAAGCGCACGCGGAACGTATCAACGATGTCCGACACGTTGCCGGATGCCTTAGCCCAGGCGTGATCTGTTACAAAATACGCTGTTTACCATTCGGCGCACATATCCGTTATCGGTTCATGCTTTGATTTATATATTTCGAAAAACAATAACAATGGGCCCGTCTTCTTGCCGCAGGTCTCTCGCGACGGCCGTCACCGTCGTCGTCTATGTCGTCTAAGTCGCTTTTACCCGGTCACGTCTTGTACATTATTATTATTATTATTATTATTATTATTATTATTATGTGCCACGTATAAGTCGTAACCGGTCGCGTCGACGATCGATCGGACGCGTCTCGGCGCGGTGTTCGCCGCTGCAGTGCGCTTGTTTCGTCATCATTCCTGTGTGTCCAGGTACCTACGGCAAACGCCGCACATCGCACAAGCCAACGTCTCAATTTTTGTCCTGCAATTTTTTTCCCCGTACCTCTATTGCCAGCTATACCCACCCTTTTTGTGTCAAACATTTTTATTCACCCCGCGCGCACAGACAAGTCAAAATAACGATAATTATAATAATAAAATGTATAAGACCACATCATCTCGGCCCGCCGGTCTTAAACGCCATCGTCGTATTGTGTACGTATATAATGACAATATGGCCGGGACCTATATAATAATATACGGTATTGCGACGGTACGTCGGCGGTCGATTAATCAATCAAAAATATATACATATATACCGTAACGCACAAGGTACGGCGGTCTCGTTCGGAAGATAAGTGTTATAGGTGTGAAAGGTTAATAGGATTGTCATTCACGATCGAGAGTAGTGTGTATCTATAATAATATTATATATCGACGGCGGCGGCACGCAGCAGACGAAAATGCCCAAGACGCAGACGACTCGATCGACAGACCAATACAATAACAACGCCAAATAATAACAGTAATGATAATGTACACGACAGCCAGGTCGGTCTCCTACAAGTATATAAGTACTCACCTATATACATGTATACACACACACTGTATACGAGTTTGGGCTCGCCCTCTCGCGTCGGCATCAAACCAGAGTACTTAGGCTAATTAGATTGATACACGGCGACGGAGGCGTGTAGTGGAATGGACGGGCGACGAGTGTCCCAGTGTGCGAGTGTGTTTGTGTGTGTGTGCGAGTTTCGATTAATTCATAGTTATTATAATAATTTATACGGTCGTCTTTATAAATTTAAGGGCGAACTGGAGAGAGACTTTAACGAATCCGACAGCGTGTTATTACAGGCCACGGTTCACGTTAATGGAAAGCAAACACGCCGCGTGTGTGTGAGTGTGTAAAATCGAAATTCGTTGTTATTACGATAGCCGTGAGGTGGAGATGAGTGGACACTCGGGGAAATGTTTAAAAAAAAAAGTAATAACAACGTGAACGAGATTTAAATCTCGATCAGACTCGTCGGGCCGTCCTTAGAAAATGGAAAATGATAATTGATAATGTCCTTATTTTTTGAACCCGTCTCCAGCGAGTGTATCGGAAAAATCTTAAATATCGAATCAACTGATCTTGTCTGTATACCTATAACTGGATATACATATAATATTATATCGTCTATCCGAGTCTTAGATACTAATAGATCAGACAAAAATAAAATATTGAATTGTGTTGTAAAAGTGATTCGCTGCATAGCCCTGGAGACGGATAAATCTCGTCTATACTCAATTTCTATCCATCTAAGACCTAACTCTTTGATCAATACTGCTTTCAGACCACCCAAAAAGCCGACTAAATGTTAAACCTTTATATACAAACCACATCAATAAAATAATAAAGCTATACCCCCGTAAAACATATATTACACCCCTAATGTAATGTAGACTTTATAATATTATTATCATTATTATTTATATTAAAGGTACCTAAGAGCCTCGTAATGGAGGTATATTACAACAGTTCATATCAATTGAACGGATGTACGTGCCAGAGCACGTTTTATGGTAACAGTTTTTTTCACTTGTTTGTGGAACAGTAAACATTAACTCTTACGATCGTATACCCTATCTACAATAAAGTCATAATAATAATAATAATAATTTACCTACTCCAATTTTCCAACGGGTCTAGTTCAGTGGGTAGGTATACTGCAACGATCGAAAACCGATCCAACAAAAATGTTTTCGACTCTGGCTTGATACGTACGTTCTTCAGAGAATAATCAGTAATCACGGTCACTAAATATTAAATCATGATTTTTTAACCTAAAAAAATATTTACGTCAATTATTATAGGTATACCGAAGTTTATAATAAAATATACACAAAACAATATTATTTAGTTGCCTGCTTATAACGCAATATCTTCTTTTCGTCTATAACATTATACAATATGCAATTATGCGTCTCTTTTGTTCTGACGTACATATGTGACTATCAGTAAAAAATGAAGAAAACCATCATTTTATTCACAGCTACAAGATCATAAAAAAAAATACGAATTTATAACACATAACGCCGCACTAGTAATGAATGTACTAAAAAGTAAGGAAAAGAAGTTTATGTATTTTTTTTTTTCCTGTCGATGAACGGTTTTAATTATATGATTTAGATGTTATCGTCTAGGGAAGTATAAATAAAACGTAAAAAAATCAAACGACTTCTGAGAAACATTGAACAAACACACACACACATGCACGCACACACACATACATACACACACACACACACACACACACACACACACACACACATACGATATATATATCATGTACCGCGCGCGTGGTCGAGGAACACGAAAAACGTGTGTTCAGCAAAACAGTAGGACACACGCGGCAGACGGGTCCGCAGACATTGCAATTCGATCCCAATATTCTCCGTTTCTATGCACATGCACATATTATTATTATTATTATTGTCTATATTATTAGTATTATTATATTTACACGTCATGACCATCCGGTTCACGACATGATAATTTCGACGTAATTAAAACGTATACGCGCTTAGGTATTATCCGATTTCGCATCGTATATTTCCCCGCTTCGGGGCGACGACGGTTTTAATTTAGACGGACTCGACCGATAACACCGTATCATACGCATATTATTATTATTATTATTATTATTATTATTATTATTATTATTATGTACAAGAGCGCAACAATCGCGGACACGCGTGGGAGTTTTTCGAACGCGGTTTCTGCACCATTAGAGGGTTTTTCAATACGGCTCATAATGGAGGGTTTCGGATATTTTCGGATGATAATAATTATAATTAATATTTTACAATCGTGACGACAATATTATAGTTACCTTCATAATACGGCTACCTCCTGTGCGAATTATCTCAACAAGTTACATATTATTATTATTATTATCACCATAAGCTATGTAGTTTTTAATCTACTTCTGATCTGAATACATGTATGAATATGATAATGGTAGTGACCGACAAGTAGTAGGTACGCGTGATCTACCAGAAATAGTTTTGTTCGACGTGCAGATTGCAGACCTATATACGAAAAATATTCACGATTTATTGTGATATGTTATGTAATATTTGCAATGATAGGTAATTGGCCCAATACTTGGTCAAAACACATGAGTTTTGTCATATTTTATCAGAAAAAAAAAACAAAATTTAAAAAAAACAAATTAATAGTCTTGCGAGACTCAGATCCACAAATTATCCAAATATACGCGTATAATATGTTTATAGGGTATTTATTGTATTTGAACGAATCAATAGTGATTTAGTTTATTCGTGATCTTTGATTGTTTTAAAATAGCAATAATGGAAAACCATAAAAAATATATACATACTATGCAAATAGATCACTGCACCAGCATAGTATTAGACGCATCTCAACACCACAATTAATTATAAGAAAACCATTTTTTTGTAGATCACATATTAAAATATTAGTATTACCATGAGGTTGTTTGTCATGTGATATTATAATAATGTCACGTGTAAGCTTATACAATTTGTCCAAGTTTTTTATTACGCGTGTATACAATGTTTGCCTACCTTCGTCGTCGTCGTAACTAAAATGTGGCTCAGACAACGATTGACTGACGATTTCGAAACTATTCCCGTCGAAACAATATTTTAATATTTAGTATTAGGCATACGGCACACAATAATTTATGACCCAAATCGTAGTCGATGCCGTCGTCGCTGTACAAATCGGCATCGGCGCGGCGCGGCGCAGAGGTGTGCATTATATTATTTTATAATTATAATTATTATATTATATTATGTTGTTGTATTATAATAATATTTCTCGTTGATCCCGAAACGTCGTCGATTTCTACGATATTATTATTATTATTATTATTATTATTATTATTATGCGTGCGCATAATATAAGTATAACACAACTCGGTCGCCGGCGTCACGCCGAGTGAAACCTCCGCCACGGGAGCGCATTGCGCCGGTGTACGCCACCGAGGAGAGCGCATAATAATAATAATAATAATAATATAACGCTATATTATTGTTTTCGCGACCGCGTGTATGGTTCAGGTACCTAGCTGTTGTACCGGTGTACCTATATTATATATATATACACCAACAATATACCAACCTACGTACCTATCTATATATCTACCTACCTATACAACTCGTATTATAATATAATATATATAATATTATGATAATATTATTATTATTATTATATCGTATCGACGGCGGCGAGTTCTTCGATTAGTCGGCGCGCGCCGCGGGAATCTATCGCGAGCATATCCCCTCGGATGAATGAACGCCGCCGCCTGCACGACAATACAATATTATTATTATTAAACATAGAGGTACCTCCACACGTACCTATATAATAATATAATATATAACATTGTAATTTGCTTTTATTATTATCGTATACGTATTTCCGTCGGGCCTCGCTGTCGCGCGCGATAAACAACAATAATTCACCGTTAAACCGAGCGAGTGTTTTTTTTTTCTTTTCCCCCTTCTTTCGTTTTCGCGCACCCAACCCGTGAAACGGAAAAATATTATAATCGAACGACGGTCTGCCGCTGTTAAGTGTAATTTACGCGCGCCCGCCCGTGTGTACAGTTATATATTAGCAGCGAGCACACAATATAATAATATTACCATTGCATCCCATCGAGATCGTCGTCGTAGTCTTTTTTTCGACGATAACGTGTTACATTATTATAATAATGTCCAAGTCATTAAAGGATGTCAGAGCACTGTTATTTCTCTCTCTCCAACCCACGCACGACACGTAGCAAATTCACGTTTACCCGTGCAGAACCAACCCTACAGTGTTGTTACTTTCAAATGTTGAGTGAATTCGCCTATATATATTATATTATCAAACCTTAAGTCAAAAACAACTTAATAATTCCAACAAGCAGGGGCGCGAAAATCAGCTCAGTGGGTTCAAAATTAAATGTATGGGATATACACATAGGTAATCCCATATCAACATTATAAAACACTGATTTTTTGGTTCATTAAAAAAATCCCAGTGGGCGCCATTGTCCCTCTCTGCAGACGTCCCTGCCAACAAGTGTTTGACAATGTCCGCCGAGTGTATTGACGAGAACATTAGGTCTAGTATGTGACCTACTCGTGGACAGCGTGACCTACCGTATTGGGTATACGTTCACTAAAATTTTAGTCAACTTAAAAATCATAAAATGATGTTATTTTATTGTTATTAATTAATTGGTAATACAATTAATATGAAATAAAGGGTTACATTTTATAATATCAAAATCAGTAAAAAAAACGTATGAATATTAAATACCTATTACAGCAATATGTCTAAATTATTCAAAAATGTCACAAATTATTTTATTTAAAAAAAAATGTTTAGCAATACACTTTTTGTACATCAATTAAATTTTTTTTTATGTATCTTGCCTGTTAATAGATCGGTACGTAGTCGATGTTACATAATATAGATAGTCGTCTTGGTAAGTCACATACTCAACTCGATTTTCACTAAGTACATACAAAATGAACACCAAAAATTAATAGGTTGCATATATGGAAGGTTTTTGAACAGTTTTAATGCCAGGTGTGAAGTTGCAGTCAAAGTACAAAAGTTATCTTGGGATAGTTAAAAAGTGGAAGTCTAACAAATGCCAACAATTGACCAACAAGTATATTTGAACATTTTTGAAAGATTTTTTAAAAGTTCTGCTAACATTGTAATGCTTACTTCGCAGCCATACATCACCTCAGTCCCTATACATTGACTATTTTATGGTATTTTAATTTTTATGGAATTTATGAGTGACAATTATTACAATTTAAAAATGCTTATAAATTTTATAAAAAATTAAACGTACCCAGGTAATATTTTTAGCTTTAAGTTTGATAATAGATGAATTTAATAGTACAAAGTAATAATTAAAAACATAATAAGACTGGTTCTTAACATAAATTTGATATTTTATAGTTGGCCCCTACACTTTTTAAAACAAGTTTTGCACAGTTCCATAATCTTGCAATTAACTAGCAAGAATTCGTAAGTCCGATCTCGAAATTTGCAAGTCAATAAAAAAGAAGTTATTAGAGGAGGAACAGAGGATTACATGCAAATTAATGGCACTGTGTAAATTTTTTTTTTAAGTGATAAGGCCAAGGATTCAGGGACAATTATGTAAAATATTATAATAGGTACTAAGAATATCATGGTTCGACAGTCGGAACAAAAATCGTTTTGAGTGATATTTATAAAACGTATAGGTATACCTATTCGCTATTATACATACTGTACCGATTATTGAGGTAGAAAAATATTCGAAAAATAAGACAATTAAAAACACGTTAATCGGTTGCAAAGTCGTAATTAATAATATGCGAACGTTGTATATACACTTTACACAAATGTATAGTTTTAAGTGATATACCTATAGTATATAGGTATATTACTAGGTGTCAGTGTTTGAGTGATTCTTGTCTCTGGACCACCGAAACACCGAATTAAAAATAATAAAAATAATAATCGTTTTATCGCCGCGTACGATTTTTTTTTCTTCAAATCTTCTGCTTAAATTTGACCGTAAATAATTTTTTAATAATTTCACTCTTGACAGGCTATTTCCGATTACTGTTATTATTATTATTATTATTATTATTATTACCGCATATCGTACACGCAGTGTTTCTCGTGCGAGGTAGTATTCTAGACAAAACGCTATATATATGTAAATGCGACGATGCGTTCCCACAAGTATTATGTTTAAACAGTAAATGATAACTTAATGGTATATAATATTGGTATAATAATATACAAAACGCAACAACTGGAAATGAAAACTCGGACCGAAATACTTATATAGGTATATATATATATATATATATTCACCTGTAGCTGAAACTTTCAATGTTGTGACATTTAACTTCATTACAGCGCTATTCAACGTCTTGATCACGTTTTATTAAATAAAAACGTTTTGATTTCCTCGCGTAATAGTAATAATAATAATTTACATCATCCAAATCGTTTTTAAACGTAGATTTACGTGCCTACATAATATGGTTATACCGCGACGTTATAATAATGTGATATCATATGGCGTTGATCGAATTTTAGTTAATAATATTAACAAATATTCTAGGTAGGTATATACACTTGCAAAACAAATAATAATAATAATAATAATAATATGCACAACGCTGCAGGTCGATGCAATATATGTATAATCTCTGCTTAAAAAAATATTAAAGCCTCTGCAGCAGCAGCAGCAGCAGTAGGTACCCATTAATATTATGTATACCTATAGTATACGGTAATATTTCTGAGAACGACGTTTTTTAATAGATAAAAAATCGAATACCACATAGTTCGAGCGCACTGCACATGTATTATACATCTATACCTACGCATGTGCGCGGCGTTATTTCGTAAGTCCGTATAATGTATTAAAAAATGAATATTTCAGCCGCCGTGGTTGCGGCGATCGGTGTTTACCCATTATAATATTTGCATAATACGAGCGCGTGTACAAATACAATATATATATATGTAGTAGGTAGGTACCTATATACAATATAATACGTCATATATAATATTATTGAATTTTTTTGACCGTCCGGCGTGATTTAAAAATGTAATAGAACCGCGTGCGTGTCCTTCTATATTATTATTATATCATTGGGAAATCGTACCTACAATATGTATGTGTTGCATTGTACACAATATACGCGTCTTATCGAGTTTAATATAATAATAATAATAATCACGCCTAATTATTATTGTTTGACACAGAATTTCAACAAATTATTCGTTTCGCAATGTCGCCGCCGCCGCTGTACACAAATATATACGTACCTAATGCACACGATGGGCGATATAGGATGGGTGCACGACTGCTGCTGCGTCTTCGTATAGTGTGCACACTTATTAGCTGAATATTATTTCTCTGCAGCGTACATCATAATATTATTGTGTTATATAAATAACTGCAGCAACGTGCAGTACGCCGATGTGCTCTGCAGATATAGATGGTGAATACGGAATTTTCACGAGGTCACGACAGTCGAAAACGAATAACACTCTTCAAACATTCATCACATAATATAACTTATAAGTATAATTATACCCATCAGAGTAAATATGATTAAAAGTCGATGTATGTGGGTGGGGGGAGGGCTAGAAATATATCAACCGACATGTATTTAAGTTGGAGATCCCAGATTTATTTTTTGAAAAAACAGGACATTTTAAATCACGGTTATTATACGTCTTGTAATTTACACGGATGTTAATTAGCGGAGAATGTGAGAACATTTTGTCCCTTAACATTCAAAAGTTATAACCCGACCATATAAAAGTTCATCTTTACTTTTTAATAGGTAGCGCTGTACTAGGTTTTTTTGTACTTGAAAAAATATTGAAAACATTGGTTTTTAGGACATATGTTAACAGTTATTTTATATCTTACAAAATTAAATATTTGATATTTATTTTATAAATAATTCTTAGTTAACATTTGGTATAACTGCAGATAATACATTTTTCCTCAGTGTAACATTTAATTTTTCTCACTTTAAAAAAAACGCAATATCAATCATCATTTAAATTTAAAAACTCTAAACGACAAGAAAAAAATTTAAAACAACGAGGGTACATACGAGATGGATTATCCAAAATAGAGAACAAAATTATTAATTTGTATCTTTTGTCTGGACACCGGGACGCTTCATTCAAATACGAGACGAATGAAATCCCTAATTAGCATATTATAAGTGGGTGATATTTTTTATCATACTGACGAGATGATATTAGAAAAAAATTGGGGTAAATTTTTGGGGCTCAGTTCCACGCCAAAATCGCCGCCTTTAATCATAATCATATACCTATAAGTATACCACCAAGACGTAATAACCGGTACCTACTCGGGTAGGTACGAATCCGCGTAATGTAATGCGTGTATGTGCGAGTACTCAACGCACATTATAATATTATTATACTTATATGCTATATTTTATGTACAATAATAATGCTATGTGTATTACGACGAAAAACGGTATTTATTTTTTTTCACGGTCTTGCACGAAAATGTACACTAACGAAGGGAAAACGGACCGCGTGTCGCGCACAAACTGGTTTATATATATAGGTATTATATATATTATTTAAAATAAAAAAAAGAATCAACGCCAACACTTATATGCACACAATAATGTGTGTGTGTGCGTGTATGTGTGTGTGTATCGAGAAAGAGTGGAAAAAATTATACAATTGCGTGTGTGTATGAGTGTATATATTTTCGTGAGTTCTAATGGGTCCAGTTTTTTTCTTCGTGGTCGTTCTTTCTTATTATTTTCCTCTCGCCACCCTCCCTTCTACTTCTCTCTCACCTGCACCCTTCACCCACCCCCGCGGTCCTGACAAATATTTTCCAGGAGGGTTTCTAACAGAATATATTCCCATTAATATCGCCCGGTCGTGACATCTCGAGCATTATAATACGTTCCCAATACACACACACACACACACACACACACACACACACATATGCACGCGTATAACATATGAGCCAAATAAAAACGTGGTAACTTCATTATCGTGTGTATAGTAGGTGAACGCGCCGGCGTGATTTGTAAGCCTTATAGCAGCGCACACAGCGGGACGCAAATTCAAATTTTATTTTACATTTTTTTTTTTTTAACACCGAGGCAAACGCGCGCCCGGATTGTTTATTGTTATTTTTTGGTAATTTAACGAACAGTCGAGATATTAATATTATATTCGTGCGTGTATAATATTATTTTATTCAAAACCCGCGTAATGTAATACAATAATAATAATAATAATCATTCTAATTTCAGACCTGCGACGGCGACCGTGAGTGATCTCGTTTTTCTCGGGTCGCGTTGCTCTCATAATGTTATTATAATATTTTCATCGGCGTGGGGACCGAGGAGGATACGGTTTTACATTAAATATATTTCATATTATTATAAAGCGCACGGGACGCGTGCAGCACTATAACACGTCGTTATATTGTCCATCACGACGACGACGTACGCTTGCGTTTGTGAATATACGTCTTCTCTCGCGTCGTCGTCGACACTGCACGTACCACATAATATTATTATCATATTATTATAATATAGACGATGTGTTATAGTGCGTCACTAACAGCACTATTCGTCTGAGGACAATATTACGCGAAAATGCATTGCCATTGTAGATAATTGATGCAGAAGTATTCGGAAAACGAGGCAGAAATCCCTGCAAACATAACCGGAGAGTTAAAAAAATTATTGTTTAAAAAAACGTGAAGCGAATGGTTGTCGCTGCACTGTTAAATGTATTATTTTACCTGCAGCTGCAATAGGTGATGGGTGTAGTTGATGGGATATCGATCACTCCTCGCTTAAGCCAACATTTTCAATTTTTCACTCCGATCTCAAAAAAAATCACTCAATCCGATCAGCCCGTATTGCATAGAACCTACACATATTGATTTCAGTTGACAATTGCTTGTGAAAAGTACATATCGATCGATTTAGTACCCAATAAACTACACCACGTAACTTTTGTTTAAATATTTTTTGAAGAACATATACAATGTATTTTATCACAGACATAATAAGTATATGTGAAAGGTGGGTTAAGAAAACAATAAAACGTGAGTTATATAATATGAGGAAAAAAAGTCACCCAGTGATAACATGTTCATTTAATTTAGGACTTGTGCATGTTTCTATTACTTTTTTTGGTTATTGTTTTTTGGTTTCAATGTAATAAATATCTACATTAAGTCTCCTCGGAGGACTACCTGAAATTATAAGGGATGGTAGGTTCTTGATAAGTGGCAAGATAGACGGTTAAGAAATTTTCTGTAAAAATATTTACCTCGGCATGAATTGTTTTTAAGTTACAGTTTATGCGTAGAGTATATGGTTTGGATCTATTGAGGATTATTTACTAATTTTCTTAAGGTAATATTTTGAAAATCTTATATCTTATTTAGATTGAAATTTTCAGCATTACCCCACAACCGGAGTCCGTACGTCAAGATGAATTTCACTAAGAATACGGAACATAAGGTTTTTAAAGAGGCTAACTGAATTACCAACACGATGTAACTAATTTAGGAATACAGCGAGGAAAGGTCATTGACGACGAACATACAGTTTTATAGCTCGTCGATAGTTTTTTACAACGATATTGATGTGTGATATGAGATAATTAGGTGCATCCGTCTTGTTTGGGCTTATATAATAGGTGAAATATTGTTTGTATATTGTATATACCTACACATATTTATTCGTCAGCACAACCATAACCTTTCTTCCATCTCTATGCGATCATTATGATATCGTCAAGTAATCTACAAAATCGTTAAAAGTGAACGTGTGACCGCGGTGATTTCATTTGACTTTATTTATGAAAACCATACACTTGTTCATAAAGAAAAACGTGTATAAATAGATTAGGCTAATAAAAGTGGCGCGTTGTACACACCGCACGAGAATGATGGTTTTAGGGAGTGCAAATGCGTGCTGCAATTCGATCATTATCTATTATTTAAAGCCCGAGTGCAATTATTCGGCCTTTGCATTTATCCGTCGTCCCCCAAGATAGTGCAACTCGACAAACGTAATATAAATGCAATCCGACCTTACCCGCCGGTACACCTATCAGGGGATTAGTAGGTACCTATGTACGCCACACGATAGTGAATGGTTTTCCGTCGACATTGGCCTCGTGTACACAGCTGCACGCAGAGCCCGTGTGTGTGTGTGTGTGTGTGTGTGTGTGTGTGTGTGTGTGTGTGTGTGTGTTTGACTAGTATTATTGGTATACTCATCGTAATATATTATGTTATACTTACGCGTGTACCACAGGCGAGTGTGCGTTGACGTCATAATACGTTATTTGCGCTGATTTATTGCGGCTGAACCACTAATATTATATATTATTCGAAGCGCACGCTCGAACTGCACCACCACCACCGCCGCCACCGCGGTCCAACCCTCGCACCGCTCACGCTGACGTCATTTTTAAGTTGTCTAACCATCGATATAGTAGTCGAAGACGTATCGTTATAATATTATGTAGGTGCGCTATATCGACGGCGACTGAACAATATCACCGATGCGCATCTGCGTTCATGCAAATAATAATAATAATAATAATAATAATAATAAAACGAGCGAAAACACGAGATCATCGCCGCGATAGGTATATATAGGTTTACAACAATGATATGTGCAGTATATAACCCATCGCGCAATAAATCGTCTACCAGACTGCGCAGCGCACACAATAATAATAATATATAAAATATAATAAGAATATATATATATGTATGTATAGCTGGTATACGCGTGTAAAAGAGAAAAACGGAATTTGTGTCGCGACACGTTTGCGAGTTTTTTTTCCAAAATTTGTAAAAAGCCACTACCTATGTACATTGTACCTATATATATGCATATTATACACACATTATATACCTATTATAATATATAGCCAGCAGCAGTATTACTGCGAGTGAAAATCGTCGGTTTCCGCAGCTATATAAATACCACCTCGCGCTTATATTTTGTATAATATTACATTATTATAATATATAATAGAGGTGATGGCTACTCACGCGCATTATTATTATTATTATTGTACTGTAGGTACCTATCTATATATTATTGTCGTGTCGTGCTGCTGTCGTCGGCGGAAACGCGTCAACGCAGTCAACACACGTCCGCGTATTTGGATTAAATATGAAATCTATGTATGGTAAATTGAAAATCGTACACACACACGAATATCTACACGATTGAATCGTTATCCCGGACCGGGAACGCAAACGTCCGTGTGTATATACATAATGATATCCTCCATGCAGCTATTATTTATACAGTGCGACATTGTATAATATTATATTGTACACGGCGGTTTATTGTCATCGTCGACGGGCGCGAGCTCGTGGAGACTTTAACGAAAACTCCAAGACGAACCGCTGCTAAGCTAATTTATGAACACTATATGTATAGCGGGTTGTGTAGACGCGAAGCCGGGCGAACGTATATTACACATATATAAAAACAACAACAAAATAGGTACCTTGTATGTGGTAACAAAGGTTTTACACCGGTGTTCCTCGTTCGGACGATAATGAAACAACGATTTTTACACAGCGTTATTGGATGTAACATAAAATAATCGAACTCAAACATGGATCGAACTAATCAAGTTTGTTTTTTTTCGTCTGTTTGCGCACCTACCTACATATACATATACATATATTGTAGGTATCTTATATATTATATTAGTTGTAAATGCGCGCGTTAAGGTTTTATATATTATACATTATACTTTTAGTGCAACACATCAAACCTGTTATTAAAGGGTTTAAGGAAATAAACATCGTTAAACAACACATATTTTCATTAAAAAGTATTCCGGTAATTACGATAAAAAAAGAACATTTATACTCGGAACAGATAGGATATATATAGGTATGTTGCAGGCGTGGGAGTGGTTTTACATCTTTAAAACAACATTTAGAGCCAAACAATCGCAATGCGTGTGTTCACGTATATTCATAAAAGGAATAGAATTTTTATGACTCGGACTCAGCGACACTTGAATAATAAATACCAAAACGCTCGACTAAGTGTTTTTGTCGTCAGTGTACAAATTTGGTCCGAATAATAACACGATATTATTGGTCTTTGTAAGTACCTAAATGTTATTGAACTTGCCTCCTAAATGAATCTGATGTGATCTAATTAATTACTAATTTGGTTTTTGGATCGAGTAGTGTGAAATGATACCAAGTTTATAATTTATTTATATTTTGTTACTTCGAAAGTATTAAGTGGTTAAGACTTAATATCAAAAATTATTTTTTTCAACTTTATAAATGATGATAATAGATTAATAGATATTACTATAATATAAGAGATAGTTAGTCATTACTTACAAAGAGACTAACTTGTATTTTTTATTGTTTGGATGATAAAAAACCCGTTTTATATGTAAACAAAATAAAAAATAACAGAGGAAGAGGAACTTATAAGTGAAGTCAATTATAAATTAAAACCCATCAAAAGCACAATTTTATTACAATTAAGGCGAGGAACAGCAGTTTTTTCGTATTTGATGTTGCAGTCCATTCGATTTCCATAATCTCGACGAAGTGAAAGTGATTCTTCGAAATTATTAAAATTTAAACACCTACTCAATAAAACAAATGCTAAAACACCAAAATTAAAAACAGTTAAACTATAAATACAATTGTACAAACATGAATTAAACATGTTTTCATATAATATTACATAATTGAAGGTATTACATATTCATTATAAAGCAATTTTTATAAATGACCGAACTTTCAATTGTATATTGTTACATTGTGTTACTCTCCCATCCTTGGAAAATAAATTACAATTTTTTATTTTCATCACCTCCAACACACTGACAACTTCAAAATTATAAAGGATCCCCGTATTTCCTTATTGTTTAATTTTTAATAAACTTTCAAGATAATAAGAACATAATATTCTCATTTTAATGAAGACCAATTTATTGACTTCTCGAAAAAAGAATGGAATCATATTTCGAACGACTTTATTATTTAGCCGAATATTGAATAAATTATATATACAAACATCTGCGCGTTACCATATAATATATATATAATATGCGTGCGTGTTTATTATATTCAATCCGATGCCACATATTACTTTTCTATTATAATTTGTCCGTCTCCAGTCGTCGTTTTCTGGTTTTCGTGTGCAATTGTTTCGCACGGAACAAATATAATAATACAGCAATGAAATCGTTCGAAATAAGTTATTCAAAACGATTCATCCAGAAAATGTTGAACGGGGTTGTAAACTACTAGTAATATATTCATAAATAATGCATGGTATAATATATTACAAACATATGTAATATAACTTCGCAAAGATCCATTCAAAACCCTTTTTTTAATTTATAGCCATTTCTTCTATTTATTTAGTTGTATATATATAAGCGCTGCGGTGCAGATAAACCAGCATATGACAAACATTGCGGTTCCTTTTATAATAATTTTTAAAACGCGGCTTAACACTTAATATTCTATTAGATAACGTCGGTTCGATATTTATTACGACGAGTTACAAAGTCAGTCGAGAAACACACACATCATGTGAAACAGATCTGATTTATGTATTATATTATATTAACTGCAAACGTACATTATTATTATTATTATTATTATTATCATTATTATAACGGCGTGTCGGAGAAAAATAATAATGATAATATTCCTTTGAATTAAAACCAGAGTAGTAAGTGTATCTGAGCTGGACAGTAGATACCTATAGCATAAATGTAGGGCTCGGAAGTTGTTACATTCCCAAGTTTGAAATTATGTTCACGACACTCCGAAAAAAATATTAATAGTTTATAGTACATATTTTTGCATTTTAAATTATTTTGTAGTTGTAAGAGTGAATTTCTTCAATTCACCATTTTTGACCATCATAATTGATGAATAATACAAGTTTATACTTAATAAAATACTAAAAATAATAAATACATTATATGGAATGAATATTTATTTTGAGAGTTTGCACAACATGTATTATTGTATTGTGTTTTCCACATGACACAATTTCAAGTTTTTTTTTTTTAAGTTAGTATTATTAAGTATAAAAAGTTTTGTATTTATGAAAATTGTGAGAAAAAAAAATAAAAAGTGCATATTTTTAAAGCATAGGTATTTTTACTTTTTTAAACGCATAAGTACATACATATTTCATACTTTTTAAGTGCATTTAGTGCCGAGCCTTAAATTTATAATAATATCAACCAGAAAAAACGAATCATAAAATATATAATTGTAATAAAGTGACTATATAGTGAGTTCAAAAATTATATCCGTGATGTAGACACCTATGTAGTACCTAATGTGAAAAATAACGATTCCGTTCCTTACCGGTTATCAAAACGCGTTTACATAATATGATAAGTGTGAATATTCGTAATAAGTATGAAACTATAATTTTGATAATGTTATATTTTATAACGACCGCATGTTGTATCGCACAACATATATAGGCGTGTATGTAAATTTCCCAAGATCGGTCTCTTAGAAGAAAAAAAATATTTCCCATTGCCCCGGGGATTTTTCAACGCATGAATGGTATTCAATTCAAAATTAAATATCACGTTTGTTACTAATTTTATGTTACAATATCTAAAATGTATACAGGATATAGAACGGATGAATAGAAATACCTCAGGTACAATACAATATAAACATTAAATTATTTTACTACGCCTGACCTGAAATAATTTAATATTATAGCCATTATGAATTAAACGAAAACAAAAATACAATTCATATTATACACAATATAATATTAAAGACAATAAATATTAAAAATAATTAATGCCATATAATAGAAATAACTCGTGCTCGGATGTTTAAAAGGTCCATTTTTTTAAGCATTGATTTAGAAACTGTAACCTCATTTCGCACGTAGCTAATGAATGTATATTATAATCATTTTATTCGAAATCACGATCGATTGGTTTTCATTGTAAACAATCTTTTTTAGTATGGATATTTTTAAATAGTATGTACGACTGACAAATCGTATAGAATAATGGGTTTTGGAATAATTAAAATGAAAAAACCATTGAAAGATGACGGATCAATTTTTTTTTAAGATGAATTTAAATCAAAACTTTAGATTATTATTGTATTTTACTAATCAGACCGACATTCATGTACGCATTTTACAGATAACCGTGGATATAGATGGCACTTATAGTTGGTTAAACATTTTAAAAAGTCTAGAACTTTTTTTTTACTTGCAATATAATTTCGAGGTGTATAGCCCTGTCTAGCTCGCAAAGGAGGGCTAACGCTCTAGGCCTCGCGCATGTCAATAACTAGAACACTTAAATGTTGATGCGCAACTGCAAAAGGCCCTTTCAGTGATATTTTTTGCAGGTCCTCACAAATCCCAAGAACGGCCCCGCGCTTAGGTACACACCGATACAAGTACGATAAAAAAAAAGAAAATCACTATAAGGACGTCAGTCGTCGGGCATGGGAAAACTACAGCCTAGATCAAATTTTCATTGCCGAACGCAAAAATCGACAGAAAACGCGACGAACCACGTGTAGAGATGTGTCATGTCCTCGTAATATGTAACAAAACGATATATAAATTGCAGCGGAGCGGTAATGTAGGTTCTGTAGAACCTATAGATATACCTAGGTATAATATCTAATGTATACAATATACATGCTGGAAAATGGCGATTTAATGCGTGGTGTGTCTATACAGCACAACAATAGCGACACGCCGAGGCGGAGTATACATGAAAAGAAGATTTAACCCTTTTTGTATCCTCTCTCTCTCTCTCTCTCTCTCTGTATCATAGTGTGAATATTAGTATAATATATATTTTATGACTTAACTATGTTTCGGTGGTAGGTACATACACGTCCGCTAATATGTGCTAAACGTATATTTTTACACACTGCTGTGTATACAACTTTATTTATATATAATTGCAACGTATATTACATACGCCATAAAGAGTAATAATAATAATATTAATCGAATGAGGGACTACGCGGCGTGTGACCATTACCAAAGCATGGACCTTATATACTAGATACTAGAACAGGTAATGAGTGCGTATGGAAAGCGGCAAAGGGGCTTTTCGGTCACTGAGTTACCTACTTATGATGGCAGTGTGGCTGGATAATACGGTAAGATAAATTGATATTATATGGATTATTGTATTTTGTAGTCAAGACAGTCTACAACCAGCATTGCATTTTTACAAAAACAAAATGTTTACAACCAAACGAAAATCATCCAACAATGTTAATTGAGATTGAAATTGGACTGGGGGTAGAATTTAAATTTTGAAGTTGAAATTGACTAATATTTTAGAATGATCACCTGAACTTAAAATACATGGAAACCGCCGTTGGATATCCATTAATTGTTATACGTAATTTTATGTAGATAAATACTTTAACATAAAAACATAATACTAAATGTAATAAAGACGTAAACAAATAACTACCTACAAAAGACTTCAAGATTACTGACAAAAAAAAAAATCGAAATAAAATCTAATTTTAATCTTTGGTAATGAGTACTAACTATACCGAGGGCCGATGACCGTTATTAATTAGTCATGAAAAAAAATTCAACCCTATAACCTATAATCCACATAATCTATATTAATTCATATAAGTACACTGTACACATTAGACATATAGAATACGCATATACGTATATATATATATACTGGGGAATATCTGCCGATGTACCAACGTAAATAGGCAAATAGGTACCTACGAGTATATACCACGATGATATTATTTCTACGCGTAAATATGTATATAGATTATTATAATACTGCACCACGCACGCGCAATAACTACACACATTATATGAAATACCTATCAGTGGGAAAATCTTTCGACCCCGCACACTCACACACACACACACACACACACACACACAGCTTATGGCCCCACGGCTCTATAGATGCAGTCGGTCGCGCGCCACAGCTCTCATACATCGCGCGCATATTATAATATTATTGATTCAACTATTATAGGTACATACATCATAGGCAAGTATATACAATACACACACACGCTGACCGTGTTATTATAACAATCGATCCCCCCGCGATGTTTGTTTTTATACATTATTATTATTATTATTATTATTATTATTATTATTGTTATTATATCATGCACGCGCGCGTCGTTATCCACCGCCGCAGCGTACGGTTTTTCGTCTTTTCCTGCATCACCGTCGTCCGCCCGCCGCGGGTTAGCCCAAAATATTATAATACACCCTTCTCGCTCTATATAGGTTTCTCCACGACGACTATACGTACCCACATAGTATATAGAAATAGAATATTATATCATGTATATGATATTATTGTGTATAGACTACGCGTACCTATACAAACACAGCCGCCGCTCTGCACGAACACGCACCGGGTCACGACTGTGAACCATATTTATTTAACACCTCCGCCCACTAATCGCGATAAATCAACCCGTTCGATGGATTCGGACGTGCGGTCTACACCACCTATGTGTATATATGTGTCTACGAGGTGCATTATAATATTATATATGCACATAATTGTATATTATACGAGTATATATATATATATACAGCTTTAGGTAGGCATACATAGGTATAAGTCGTTCGCTATATACATGTGCCGATGTGTGTACATATTATACATATAGGTAGGTAGGTATGTAACATATACCGCGGTATATAAACATAAACTTCACTGTTGTTTACACTGCGTAATGATATTGTGTGTATATGTAATGGAATATGTAGGTAATAATATCGTGTTCGATGATGACGCGACCCTGTCATTGCGAAACTGTACATAATAATATGCCCTTCGCCGTCGTCTCCCCGATCACACGACCCGTTCCCATCATATCGCGGTCGTGTCGACCTCTGGCCAGTAAACTAAATGCACCACTACAGCATCCGTTTCGCGTCCGACTAAAAGTCTAGACGTCCACCGGTGCTTCGCGACGATTTCCCGACATCAGCGCCGTGCTCAGCCTTTTTTTACGAATTTTTACCATACTCATTACTCAGCAGACACCGCGATACGTACATACACCTTCATTACTTATTAGTTATTATTAAACATTTTATGTGAAGAAAATAAGCCACAGGGGGGGGGGGGTAGAAACCCTCATCTCCCAAGTGAGCACTCCCCCTGCTGCACATTAATCCCGGACCTATAAAATCGAGTAATACGGATGTAGAAATGCTCGAACTCGAAACATTAATTATATAACAATATTATATTATTATTATGTCGATTACGATAATCGTACATCGCACAATACGACGTCGTCTTCCATATATTGTGTCTACCTATATATCTATTGTCTTTGTCGTAATCGTCGATCGCTTATACTGAAGTACATTATTAAACACGCTAAATTTAAATATAACTCTTATAATCACTATATAGTTTGTCAAACAGTAGCCGCATCAAGTGATCACCGCCGAAGGACCCACATTCGTCAACTCCCATCACTTATATTATAGTTATATATATTTTCGCTTAACCTATTTTTGCTACGCATCTACTGAGACTTACTAACTATAAGACTATTAACACTAAATTTAAAAACTACTAAACCCATTTTGTCAACATTTCAAACTTATACATTTTTTTACAAATAAATATATTAAAAATGCAAATCTTTGGCCCAGGCAACCAGGCAAACCTAGCTGTAGCAGGTACTATATTATATATTATATTATTATTGTTTAATACATCGATAAGATAGCTGATTTTTTTCACGCGTTAGGATCAATATGACGGCGTCTCGATTGTCGGATCATATTTTAATTGCATCGTTCGATTTTATTTATTTTCATGATTACGTCATTATTATAGCTTTCGTATATAATATGATTGTGTATTTGTGTGTAATACATTAGGTACCTGCCTATACAGCTAGCTATAA
This sequence comes from Myzus persicae, assembly GCF_001856785.1. Lineage (NCBI taxonomy): Eukaryota > Metazoa > Arthropoda > Insecta > Hemiptera > Aphididae > Myzus > Myzus persicae. The sequence goes on from NW_019104041.1 coordinate 39,542, forward strand.
TAATTTACGTTTGTTGCATAAACAAGTTCAAAAACAATACTCGGGTCTATAGATCGAGATATTATACTTTATGGCTAGCCGAAAGACAATAATGAATAAGTAATCGTAAGGCAAAAACAACATTAAAAAAAAAAATAAACAACAACAACAACAAAAAACCTTATAAAAACCGTAACTATTTGGGTTTGTACCTATGTATTATATACGCGTTGTGAACATGTATTATACCTAATCGAGAATATCGAACAGATTCCGATCTACTCGCACTGGAAAACAAAGTGGTAGTTGGTAGACATCGACATACAATGGACTTCTAGATTGAGTGAACGTGAGACAGTTGAAAACCATAGTATTGTGTGAATGGTGAACCCATATTTTTTCGAAAATGGAGGTGGTGACATAGATGAAAATAGGTGGTGGTTAGGGGTTGCTTAGCACCCACAAATATTTTGTTAGTACCCTCAACTAACTTGATTAATTATTATGTAGGACGTAGGTACTCAGACGTTACATAATTTCTATAATGCGAAGAGTAAAAAATTGGCTACGGACTAGCACGTTAACGGTTAACGATTTTCTTACTATTAATAGGTACTGTTAAATATTGAAAAATATTTAACAAATCGATATTAAAAACTGAAGACATAATTAATACACCTTCTTTTTTTTTAAAGATATTGGTTATCAATTCAGGGGCGTGAACACCCCCCCCCCCCAAAAAAATTTCTAGGCACGCCCCTGATTATCATAATTATTATATTTAAAGTATTGCGAATAAGAGTACAAAGTTATTTGTTTCGTTAGCTTTTAGCAACCACAAAATGTAAAATCTAGTTGTGCCTATATGTATGCTGATAATACGGAGAGGAGTTGAGATTTGTAAAAAAGCACGCGTAGGCAGCAAACCATTATCCTCGAGCCACATTTATTGCAAAATATATAATTCTGCTGTATACGAAAAGTATCTACCTAAAGTATTTCAAAAACATCGAATACCGACGAGAAATATTTGGGGATATGAATTTATACCTGCAGCTGGTCGAAATGTAATAATACGCCCATTGGGATCGCCATACCTTTCCAGATGGTCTTTTGAAAAAAAGGAATTTCGTTAATGAACTGTGTGCAGATGTTTTTGTTAAAAAAATATATTAAAAATATCTGGAAAATAATCCAGAATAAATACATATAAAGCAGTGTAAAATATTTTTTGATCCTCTTTACTTAAACATTTTTTTTCAACCACCACTATCATGTATATAGAAAGTTCTTGGAAATCAAAAAATCAATGTACTAATAACCACAAGTTGCCGGACGTCAGTGAATGGACTTTTAAACATATTAAAATACAAATAGTCAGAAAATGTTTTGTAATTTATCATGACACTACATTAATATAATCCATCCTATATATTCCCATAATCGTCATCATGATAGTTGCAACCATCCAATTCAAAAATCACAGAACATAGTTCAATAATATTATTATTTACTGGAAATAAAACAAATTGACTCACCATCACTGCACTTTTCCATTTTTCTATTTTCTTTAATACACTTGCGTCTATGATCTTTGTAAATTATTAACTGTGGTAAACCATTACATTATGGTGTAAAAATATATTTTTCGTTTGTAATCGGGTAAAAATACAACATTTAAGTATGGTTGTATTGGGTATTTGGAGTGGCGGTGAGATCTGGACCCCATGCTTGATGAATCACTCTGTATATACCATACTATATATCAGCGATTCCCAATGTTTTTTTTTTTTGCCACATAACCCTAATTGATTATACTTTTCCTAGCGGAACCCTAGTTTGATGACATAAATTTATTACCTTGTAGTGTTTATATTGTTATGTTTGATATGAAAAGGAAGAACAAATAAAAATGAAAAACAATTATTTTATGTATTAAAAAAACATTTACTGTACAAAGAAATTAAGAAATACAATGTAACTAAGTGCCTGTTTCTATACATTTAATGAATTTTTTCACATATTTTCTTTAAATAACACTAAAATTAGGCTCAATATCTGACAATTGAATGCGAAGATCTGGAGCTGTATTCAATTTATTTCTGTACTTGTTTTTGGTGTAAGCGTAAGCTGAAAAACCAGTCTCGTATCGTTAAGTTTTCACAAACGGAAGCAGAACTTTAATAGCCTTCTCGACAATTGTAGGGTATTCATCTTGAAGTCCGATCCAAAAAGCATTTAGATCGAAATCTTCTGATCCGAATTTTCGTTTAAGAGAAGATGAACATTTAATATCAATCAAATTCTCATACTCTGACACGGTAAGCATTGATGGTTTGGTATGATTTGCGAATGGATTCTTCAACAAGTTCATGTCCTGTAACTTATACGGAAAATACTCTTTCAGTGAATTTTTAAGGCTTATTAAAATGCTCATGTATATTTTTTTCCACATCTGAAGTTACTTGCAGTTCATTTTCTTTCAGAAAGTCATTTAAAATAGTAAAACATTCGAAATTATGTTGATCAACACATTCCATGCAGAAGCGAACAACGGCGAAGTGGTTGTGATTGTTTTCTACGAAAGTTTTGCTTAATTTTTTTATGGAACGTGGAACCCTTGTGACCCTTCTATGGAACCCCAGGGTTCCGTGGACTACCTTTCGGGAATCTTAGTCCTATACAACGATGGTAGACTGCATACAACAGTTGGTTATTGATAACTTATAACAAATAGGTACTGCAGTGTGTGTGAATAATAAATGTCTAAACACTAAAGATGTCTGTGATTTTCGATCAACTGTGCAGACCGATCTAAATAAAGCTATTTATACAATATTGTAGACTGTAGTACACTTTCCCATGTCTTTTTTCCATTTCCTATATGATGATACCAATCTACGTAATGTATATTATATTAATTACGTAAGCTATCTGCAGCAGTGACTAAACCGCATTGTCCACTGACGATTAAAATATAAATATTCAATAAATATAATTACCAAAAAAATAATCAACAATCGACTGAAGGATGCAACGCTCGGTGGTTGGTGCAGGCACAGAGGCTGCACATCATGAGCTGAAGTCGTATAATACTCTCGATGTATGGGCAGTACGGCGGCGGACGTTTATTAATTTTATTACCTACTCGCGATCCCGGGAAATGGATCGGGTTGGGTGTACATCGGCTATAAATAATAATACATAATATAGGTATATATGTAAAAAATTGAAAGCCTTAATATCCGGCATAAATATACCTACTGTTTTATAGACGATATATTTTATATTATATATATATACCGACAGCGCGGTGGGCGGCAGCGGTTTTCTACGATGATAATAATATTATGTATGTCGAACGATGACTTTTTAAAAACGACGATGTACCTATTATAATAAAACCACTAATATGTTATATATACCTGGTCGAACTCGGTAGGTCGGAGTATATATATATATAAGTACCTATATATAGCTACGGACACGAGATTCATTATTACATTATTATGTTACGCGGTGAGTAGGTATATTATACGTAAACGACGCGATTTACACACATTATATCATTGTATATTATATTATTGTATATGCAGAGTTCAGTAAAGGTTTAGTACCATAGTAATAAACACGCAATAATAAAATTGAGTAAAAAAAAACAAACCCGGAGACGACGGTAGACTGCATAATAATATGTATAAGACGCGGACTGCTTTAATAAACTATATATATTATATATATTATAACATAATACTATAATACTATATATAAACATTCTATTACTGCAGTAGTATCATATCCTGCATACGGAGCTGAGCGACCTACACCTGCGACGTCATAATCACACGTACATATTTTAATGAGTGATACTCGTTTCCGGTTTCCAACAATATAACAATATTATATTAACAGTTTCCGCTAAAAAAGTTTAAGACCCCGCTATAATATAAATTCTATAAATTGGTATTCAGTTCTAATTGTTTTAGACAATGCGATGTGTCATGCACTTATATGTGTCAATTAATTATACACATATATGTAGGTTAGATGCCTAACGATACGTATAGGAGGTGCTAGTTGCATGTAACGTTGAATTTCAAAAGTATAAGTCAAAAGATGTTAGTAAAGTCAGTAGTGTCTTGTGTGGTGTAGCTGCCAGCGATGGCTGAGGGGGCTGCATCTCTCTGAAATTTCAGGCAAATGTGAAAATAAACTCAATGTTCTGTGAACGGAGTATTACGTAAGATATACAATTGTATTGAAATTATGATTTGTGTAGAGGTTACTAACAAGAGGCTCAAGTGGTCAAGTGTTATATACGATATACCCACAGCATCAGCACACCGATCTTATGATTAATCCTATTAGGATGTTAAGGAAACTTTAACTATATAATAAATTGAGGAAAAAATTAATTCTTACGGTAAACCAGTATTCGAAAAAATCGATTTTGTCTTTTTGGTGTAACCGAATAAACGAATAACCGTTGAAAGGTACTTGAAATTTTCTCTGAACGTTTAAATTAGCATTTTCCTAGGGTTATATTAGGTTCCATAATTAACTTATAACTAAGTAACTCAACGGTCTAGTTAAATTTTAAGGGGCTAATTAAGTCGAGTCGACGTTACGAATGTTGAACTATAAGTTAAATTGACCCATATATTTGACGGTAAAATGTTTACGTTTATTAGAGAAAAGGTATTAAGTTGTTCATTTACAAAGGAAATTCATTTATTTTTACATAGTGATTGTGTAACATTGATTTTATCTAAATATTTCTTTAAAAATGCATTCCATAATATTTTCTGCTTATTGCACACTAGCAGGTTTAGTGATTTAGGTTAAATTACGTTTGTGCTAACTAAATTATTAAACCAAGAGATATTTATACGCTTATACCAATATGTTTAAAATAATTGTATAATCAGTGACTTAACAAAAAAATTATGAACTAATTTATTATAACTCCAGTTATAGATAATATGTATTAGTATAACTTTAAAATAGTTTAAATTAACATACTACTTGTCATATTCACTTGAAACAGTTGATTTGTAGAGTTAATTAGAAAATCCAATTATATAGTGAAGTTAAAACATTTTAAAAGGATTTACTATAGTACAATACCTGCATGCAGCAGACCATACTTTTTACAAGTACACGATTGCAGTCTTGTTTTTCGATTTTGAAAAGCCTCTACAGGCGAGACCCACAATCGTCGCGTTCGTCTTTTTTTGTTGCGTTTCATATTATAAAATAGGTCTTATAGATATCATCATGTAGGTACTTACAGACACATTTCTCTTCCGACGGAACGAATCTTGTTTTACAAACGGTCACGAAGAACGACGGAAAACATTGGCGGAAGAAAAACACTGGGTGACTTTCAACGCACGGCATGTGCCTATATTCTAAGTACATGTTATCCGTATAGTTATAATACTTTATAATATTAATATATTACACGAGTGTGTTTGTGCGCGCGAGTATGTGACGTGGTCGGATCTCAAACTAACGCGTGAGAAAATAGAAAATCAAACGAATTGCATTGTTACGATCGATATATTATTGTAAATAATTATATTACTTTTTATACCTGCCTCGTTATTATTAACGATAATATTATGAGTACCTATTGGATTAATATTATACAACATACCACTACACCAGCTTTTAATTGGAATTCAAAAGTTGTTATTACTAGAATTGAAAAAATAAGTTGAGTCTATTTCACAAATATTGTTTATGAGAGTCTGACAAATTTTTGAAAAATTATATTTTTTTTTTGTTTTGTTTAATAATTGTAGATACAAATATGTTTGCTTAGTGAAAACTTTAAAAATGTAATACAAAGTTGCTATTGTTATTGTTATTGTTATTAATTCTATTTAAAAAAAATTAAAGATATTCATAAACATGCTTTTTTTTATAAGCATTCGAAGTTCGTTTTTGAACGAAATTATATATTTAAACGAAGATCTATTGTAACTCAGAAACATTATTCGTGGGGAATTGAAACATTTACGTATAATATTATGTATTTTACTTAACGTTATTAAATTTTCAAAACATTTAGATTAATTTTAAGCTATTGTTTTTTATTAATAAATAACAATAATTTATACCACATCGTCCTACTACAGGCAGTATTAACTCAAAAAAAAAAAACTCAAATCTAACACATTCATTGCACATTTCCGAAACCTTATGGCTGAATGGTACCAATTTTCTCAACTCTGTTTTGCTATGTTTTTCAATTTGTTACCCTTATCGTTTTATTGTTTTAGTGTTTACTTTTTTGAATAACAACGTAAATTTTTATAATTTCAAATTCTTAAGCAGAATATTTTTTTGGATTACATAGATACATAAAATTCAAATTTCGAAAGAGTAGTTCACTAGTTATAACTTATAAGTGTTTAAAGTGTAAATGAGTGGAGAAGAGTGGCACGAGGGCCCCGAAGAAATTATTGACAATGTACTGATCATGTTAGCTAGGTTTGATTACGTACATGCAACTTTATTTTATTGCGTTTTGTTCACAAGAAGCCTTAAGTAATTTCGATATAGAATTGGTTTTTAGTGTATAGTATTACATATTACATGTGCCATGGTGAATACATATATAATTTTACTTCAAGTTAGTACCACAAATAAAAAGTAAAATATTTCAGTTCATGAAAAATGTATATAAATATGCCATATGTGTATTTATTATAACCCCGTCAGACATAAATTTGTATGAATGAAAATTTTGTTTTCACTAACCCTTTAATCAGATCCACGACCCTTCCGCTGCAGACACATCATGACTCATGATAGACGTAGTGGTCGCGGAGACTTAATATTATCATAACGACATTTTATATTCGTTAGTCATTATCTACTGCAGGCTATAGCATAATATTTTATTATTACTTTACTATATTATATACAATATACATATTATCGTACACCTACCTACCTACTAAATTGTATTATATGCATATTATAAAAAATCTTAAATAGAAACGCTGCAGTCGATCGTTCCAGGTAAAACGCGAGAGACGATTTCAATATTATAATACACCACGGCGTGTATATCGTATAATATACGGTACGCGCACTTAAACAAAATATCTAATAATATTTTGTATATAGATTTTTTTTTATTTTTTTTTTTAATATACAAAGATCGTGACCCAGGGGGTGTGGCCGAAGCTACGAAATCTATAACATTTCGATCGTTTGAATAATTTATAATAATCCGTGCGCGTATATAATGTAAGATATCTGGTCCACCTTTCACTCAGAGCGATGGTAGTACCCGCGGTGTATATATGAATTATATATATATATATACACATATACTACCTGTGGTATATATATTGTATTATATACATATTATACCTACCCATCGCGAGCGATTCGGGGACGTTCCCGCGTGTATGTTGGCCTCTCGAAGGGGTCATTTATATATTATAGTATACGCGAATGGCCAGCGCGCGCGCGATTGTACACTCGATATATAAGCTCACCAAGCGGTGCAAGTCTGCGCATAATGCACACATATACTTGTGTTAATATGGACTACGTAATATATAAAACATAGTAATATACAAAATCACACAAGTATCTATAGACTATAATATATTGTATAATATGCAGACTATACAGAGTGATTCACAGCTCATCGCACCATTAATAGGGAATTACTACTATATTATAGGAGTGTCCTGTGACGATGATACAAACTTTTGTGTTTCAAACGAAATCCCTGCCTCCCTCCCCAATTTTTTATAGTAAATTATTTAGCTATTAGTTTTGTTGAAAATATTGATTTACCCTGCAGTACCTAATTCAAAACTCGGACGAGCAGTTACTCGGTTTTTGAAATTTTATACTCAGGATAATAAATTACTAATTAGTCCTTAAATGTATAGTTTTACTAAAATATACAACAAATGTACCTATAATATAATTGGGTCTAATATTTTACTCATTATCATCAGCCTTCTTTCTTCATAATACTTATTGAAATAACTCAAAAACAAAATTAATAGAATTTTTATGATGATACCTTACTGAATGTACATTCAGAAAAGTTATCCGCTAAATAATTTACAGTACGAAATTGATGTTCTCATTTGAAAAAATTAGTATCTCCACATTTAACTTCTTAAATAATATATTGAAAGTCTCAAGAATTTTAAAATATAAGTACAACTAAAGATTTAAAAAATCAGATTTTAATTGAGTGCGTTATTGAAGGAAAACAAAGGGGTGAACAATGAGCGTGCTTAGTGAAACATCCTGTATGTATATATAACAACATAAAACCTGCATGAGGATATAGGTATACATATATTAGATAGATTTTTTGGAAGTGTGTAATATTATATCGATCATTAGTTCTGGGCGGACCTTCAATATTAAATTCGAAATCGATTCAAGTGCCGTGAAATACTCTACGGGCTATAACATAATATTACATTGCGGGACCCCCCCCCCCCCCATCAATTGCTTCTCGATTTTAATATTTAGGGTTGGGTGGGAGCTCAATATGAAAGTCAAAAATAATTACTAAATAATAATTTTAGTAAATAGTAATACTAATACAAAAAGTACTAATGTGTTTATTTTTAATTGTTGGGTGGTGATGGGTCAATTAAGGTTGCTCGTGTGTTATTTTAGGTTCGTTTTACCGCTGGTGTCGTGTGTGTGGTACTATGGTTAGATGTAGCCTCAGTGGTTTTGAAGAGGCGATAGAAACGATAAGAATGTTGGTAATAATAAGAATAAAACGAGAGTACTTTTAGTACGCATGTATAATTTTCGGCGAAAATATGAAAACTAATCATATCTATGAGCATACTTTTTTATGCATTGTACTAAATTCTCCTTGAAGTTTTAACAAAACCATTGGTACTACTACGATATTATTATATTATACACCGCGGCACAATATGATTATTTTTATAGGCGTATAGTGACGTTGCAGTAGGTAATACTAATATATGCGTATAGAATATAGATACGACAGTGAAAACGACGAAAAGAAATGCGCTGCACTATATATAATATGCGTTTATAAGTACATATTCCTATACCTTCGTACCTACCTACCGCCGCCGCCGCTGTTCGAGGAAGAAAGGAAAAAAGCTAATCGAAATGCTATATATTATTGTATACTGCATAATATTGTAATGTGTACCTCTATACTTATGTATATACATTATACCTATATGTATTTTATTAAGACCAAAAGTCACGAACCAATTTTCTAAACGATTTCATCGAACGGTTTCTATATTATATATTATTTTATATTGTGTATAAACGACATGTGAAGATGGACAAAAAAAATCGCAGTTACATAAAATGTAACTACTACCTTCCTATATACACGCGCATAAATACGTTGCTGCAGTTGCAATACTGGTGCGGTGTGATGCCTTTTACGGTCTATGGGATAGTTACAAAAAACGACGACAACGACGACGACGACTACTACAACAGCAGTGGCAATATACTTACACACACACACACACACACACAAACCTACACACATACTCACTCACACAAACACACAAACACAACACCGTACACACGTTGTATATATTTGTACCAGCGTAGAATTCGTGTAGACACGGAACTGGAGCAAGGATCGTCGGTTGCGGCTTGTTTTCACGAGGAGCCGCGTGCGTCTACCTATATAAATATATATACGTACTATATATTTATATATTATATATTATATATATGTATACACCTAGGTATATACGATTTGTGCAAAAGGCAGACGATACGCGCGGTTGCACGACATATGTCCTTCACGAGTAACGGCGGGGGCAAATAATACACGGAGCCAATTTCGTGACCGTTTCTCGTGTAGCACGCCGCAGATTGTTTATATATATATATATATCCATATTGTGTGTGCTCTCTATGTTCACTCGTCCGCTCCCAGCGTCGTATATATATATATTGCAGAGCTCGCGCGCGCGGGCACACTCACACGCGCACAAGTATAGTTATGTTTTTATACCTATACTAAAAGTATTATACGTACATTTCGATCCGACGTATATATGATTATTTTTTTACAATTATTGTTGTCGTAGTCGTCGTCGTCGTTGTTCCTTTTGCCTTTTTATTTATTATTACCCATATAAACTCTGCACAACACAGCCGCCCCTGCAGTATTATATAGGCATTGCCGCTCCTCCTTCTCGTCCGTCGTCGGAGGAATTTCTATGTACAACGGACATGTATCCAGCTAATTTCCAAACGATCCTATACAGGCATACATATATATGTCCTATATATATAATATCCCACACCGTTCTGGTCGCACACTAAATAATAGAATAATAATAATATAATACTACATAGGATCTAGAAGGATATTATACATGTATAAAATATACCTAACGAGATCGCGACGGTCGACCCCTTAAACTGCTGCAACGATGACTATGTACAAATATTGTGAGATTTTTTTTAACGACACGCATGACACACAAACGCCTATTGATTTGTCGCCAACGATTGTTAATATTATATTTTGTGGATCGGGTTGGAAAAACCGTAAATTGGGCCCCTGTCAGCGGCGCGATGACGACCAACGACGATGATTTATAACGACGTGCGCCGTCGCGTCGAGTGAGAACCACGTGTATAAACGCGCTGCACGCGCGATCAGCTCTCTATTTATTATACATTATATTATTACACGTCTTATTAGACGTCCGATTGTTTTCGGACGAAAAACCTATCGTCATCGCTGTACCGCATAACAACATATATATTATTTTTGATCACACGACACATAATATATTATTATTATGCGTTGAGCCCTGCACAGCGCAGTGGGAATTTATAAACACGCAACATATATATATATTATATAAATAGGTATATATATAACACTCGTGGTGGGTAAACTGCAACGGTGGCAACGGTCATGTTGTATTATATAGTGTGTCGTCTTCGCGCGGTTGAATAAAATAATACCAACGGGCGCAATAATATTATATGCAATAACTCACGTTGCAGGTATATTATAAACATATAATATATATATATACTGCACACGTAAATGTGAATAATATACACGGTGTATATACATCATGAGGAGCAAAAAAACCATATGGAACAAAACGAATCTCTCTTCGAATAAGTGTTTGTTCCGCGGTTTCCATTGAGGTTTGACCTCGTTCCCCTCACCCCCCGCCGCGTGACGATGGCGGAATTTTTGCACCGCTACCGTTCGGGGTTAGATTAAAGGTGTAGGTAGCTTAAATATAAATATAAGTATGCATCATACGACAAAAGCCGACGCCTTTGTGCTGTGCCCAGCAATAAAATGGCAATAAATCGCTCGTGGTAAAGGGCGAAAGGTGTCGTCGAATTGATATGGTAAGTGGTCGTTGCCTATGTATATTTATATAGGGTCTGTATTTTTTCTCATGTCTTAAAAACACATATTATTATTTATATATATATATATATATACGCACACTATATGAGTAGTTTTCAACCCCTACAAAAGCGAGAACAATTATAATAATATTATTGAGATGTCGCGGCGCATGCATATTATAATAATGTTATATTATAAACTCGCGAGTACATTGTTACGCGCGCCACTTAAAATTTATGGAACACGCATGTGGTAATGAATAGACTTCGGTGTGACAGTGCGTGTGTGTATACTGTATAATATGTATACGAGCTGTGTGAAGTGCCTTAAAATAAACTGGATCTATTGTGTTACACGCATAGGAACACTGCAGGTACACATATATAACATTTTTAAGTGTAATAATATTATGTGTGTGTGCGGTCTTTTCTATATTATATTCGTTGGTTAAAATAAATGAAAAAAAATGCAGAGTACAGACGTACAGTACGTATAAACAAAAAAAATCAAAACAAACCGTAACAACGGCCGCTAGCGTTTAAAAAATACTCCCATCGTTAAAGTCTCCCGTATATATACATTTAGGTTATAACTCATTATAATATTATATTATGCGGGTCGGTGACGACGACAACAACAACGCGATGGACACATATGATATTATGTAGGTATACGTCATGTTTGGTGATCCAATACAGGTATTGTATGCACGAAAGGTGTGGACTTGTAGAGTACCTATCGTACTTCAGCGTTTCGACAAATATGACAACTTATTATTATTATCATAAACGGTTATCAGTCGCGTTTATTGACATTTTTACCTATACTATAAAAAAACATCACCGTTCACCTTGTGTATTGTACCTGTATTATTAAAAAGTTTAGAAACGGGGAAAACAAATTTCAAAAATGCCTACAGATAAACAATTTATTTATCCATAAGATAATCTTCAAAACAAAAAATATGATCTGTCAAATGATACTGTTTTTAAATAATTATAAACCTATACTTGGTGTCTAGGTTTATATTTCATAAATCGTATACACATGTTTACAATATGTTCAAAACCATAAAACCATGTGAAGAATTCGTATAAGCTGATTACTTTCTCGAAATGAAAAATAAATAGTACTGATTTGACATATATTTTTTTTCAGTACCCGATACCTACGATTCTGCATAGTGCTTACTATATGCACTGATCATAAAACAAAAAAAATGTTAAGAACGATTTTAACGTATTTAATCACATTATGTTAATAGATCGAAGATAAGTATGACACGTCGACACCAGCTATTGTTGACATAGTTTATCGACACTTCAAAACATTACTCAATTTTTAATTCAATACAAATTATTAACAAACACTGCGAGTAGGATTTTATTATTACGTAATCGAATTAAAAATCATTACAAATTACCGATTACCCATAAAATACATTTTTAATTAAAACATCACATCATAATTATTTAAACATATCATCACGTATCTTAAAAGCTAACCTTCTCTTTTTTACTGTTAATTCATAATCATTAATAATATTATGATATTATATTGACTATCAAAATTCATAATATAATAATATACAATACTTACACAAAATACTAGAATTATAAAATATGGTTAATATGCGTTTAACATTTGGATTAATGTATAGCTATACAGATATGACAGTGGCTGTATAGAATATGACTTAAGTGCAAATTAATCATGGAGGCACTCAATATGCTTAAAATATTACAAAACTTAAAATGAATTTAAAGGAAATTATTATATTATCGGGGCTTGGAAATTGTAATAATGTATTGTTGACACCTAACTAATAATAAATGTATTAAGAATTCAATAATACCAAATCGAGCTAGAATTCGAACAAAACTACTGGAGTAGGTATTGTCAAATTTGTCCACCGTCAATATTTATAGTATCAATTATATATTTAAGGTAGTTATATTTTTATGATTTATGTCCTCTGACATAAGTGGCTTACAAGTATTTTAGAAAATAACATTAAGAAATATGTATTTCTATCACGAGGTAGTATAATACTATAATATATAGAGTATAATATAGGTTTAACCTTCCTGCGTGTATTATGCGGGTTCGTATTTTATGTTGTAGTAAAATATTAAAATAATATAACCTAACCAGTTGTATTAAAATTAAACTAAAGCGTTTTCGCGTTAATAGAATAATACTTATTAGTGAACTAAAAATCGAATCTATATTATAAAATATGATATTATAGTAGTTCTGTCCGTACAGAAAAATATTAAAACGAAGTTCATCATCAACCTCATAATATAACATCGAAACCAGTAATGAACGTAGGTACCTACCTATACTCGTCCTATAGTCTATACATTAAAGAACGGTGCTCGGTCAATCCGTATTCGAAAAGTCTTTGATAATACATGCGGCCAACAAAAATTCGTTCCAACAAATTATGATTAACTTTTGAAGGGATAGATTATACGCGTATAACCATTAATCACCGATCACGAATACGAAAACGCCGACATTACGGTCTGTATACCGAAAGCCTGTAAGGTTATATTCGGCCAATTTAACGTAACGTAGCGATACATATTATACATCGTCAATGTTTTGAGACCAAAATAATACGTTTTGACGTTTACATAAGCGCGTCCGCGAGTAATATTATAATGTAGGTAGGTACCTAATAGCTATATATAGTATATTTAAATGTGACGTCCGTATCAAATGAACGCTGCTAGCCAATCACTTTTGCCCTAATTAAAAATCTCCGCCGGTCTTATCCCGTACGTATATAATATTATGTGATATGATAATGCCCAACACGCGTTAGAATATATTCTACGTACGAGTGTACGACTGTGCACAAACGCTCTGGAAAAAAATGAGATAAAAATAATAATCACTATGCACGTAGGAACAAAATATAACAGGCGGCAGTTGAATATTCGACTGTACATAGATGACATCATAAGACCAGATCCGGGGAAGCTTCTAGGGAATATATTATTATTATAATTTTTCTGGTTTCGATATTATAATATCATATATATATATATAGGTATACACATAAAACGACAATGATCGATCGTCAACTGCTGCAGCAGCAACGGACAGAGCAACTGTATAATATAATGATGAAACGCGCTACTCAAATAATATTAGGTACCTAAATAGGTAGGTACACGTTTTTTTTTATTTTTTTTTTTTTGTTTCGTGTTCGTTTCAAAATCGTACCGACAAATTTCCCCCAC